>NC_068993.1:4091687-4102266 GCF_001194135.2 Octopus bimaculoides
TCTCTCTGTTTCTCATATTTCTGTTACAGTACATTATCACCATTCTTATTTTTTGGACTAACAGTCACATAAAACTGGATATTCCGTTATGTATGTGTATATGTAAATATCTATGTATCTGTATCTAATAAATCTTTAATATGTGTGTGTTTGTGTGCGTGCGTGTTTGTCTTTACATAGAAATAAAAGCGTTCGCACTACACACACCTCTTACTACACCGGTTGAAGAGGTAAGCGGCCACAAACATATTTATGTCTTGAATTGGTATCGTCTTTTACTGTCGTGGCTCCTTTCTCTTGATTTTATAGATACATGCTTTTTATTTCTATTTATATTTTTCAAATGAGGGTTGATCTCAGTTCCATCGTACTTCTAATTAGATATAATGTTCTCTCGATGAATAAATTTAATTGCATTAGACAACTACTGTCTTGTGCTATACACTCAGATCGACAAACCCTTTTGGGTGAGTTTAATAGACGGAAACAGAAAGAAGCTTGTCGTGTGTGTGTTGTCAATAACCCATCTTCCTTAAATCACAGGCTACACTTTGAAAACGGATAGACCCTTTGGATAATGAAGACTTAGATACATTGTATCTGGGTAGCATAATAGATGAAATAATCACGGCTCGAATATACTGATCAAAAGTTTTCTCGATCAGCGCTTACCTGGGTCTAAGCAACAGCAAAAACAATGACATAATCATGCATATAGAATTAGTATTGAAATAACTAGAAAAATATCCTATCAGAGCCGCCTGAAGATATACTGAAATTGCTTTTAAAAATATATAAACCCGTATATCAATGAAAAATTATCTTCATAGCTAGAGATTTGAAATGAATTAATATATCAATTTTTATCAAATAGTATTGTCAACTAACTCTGCCTTTCTCTATTAATTTTCTCATTTTACTTTTCAGTTATTCCTAAATGTCATTTAATTTGAACTGATGAGACAAATCATGTCGAAATAGTCTTGTCTTCAAATGTAAAGCAAGTAAATGTTATAGTTAAAATATAAAATTAAATTAGTTGTCACGAAACAATATTATGTTTTTAAGTTATTATTCAGAGAGAACACAATTCCAGCAAGAACCCTCTCCTTTGAAACTCACTGAGCAACAAATAAGAAAAGAGGTTAAAGAATATACCCCAGAATCCTACATGAAAGAAATCTATGATAGAAAAAAAAATTCATATTCTTTAATCCTGAACAAAGGAAAATCAGTCCAATAAATGCAAAAAAAAACCAAGCAGAAGAGAATATAATCAAAATATATATAAAAAAAAAATTCTTTAAATTTCAAGAGAAACGATAATTCTAATTCTGTTCATTACATTTAGATTATCTTTCTATTTCTCCAAGCATTTGTATATTTTTAATAACAATAAATCTATTTTTCATGGAGGGTAACTGAAGAAGAAAATACATTAATCAAAACTGTGTAGCTGCTGCTTCAATTAAGTAATATCTAAAATTTACTGGCATGTTGGTTACCAGTGAAATATATTGGGAAACAAAAACGATATGAGCAATCATTACACACACACACACACACACAAACTCATGTATACCCAAATATATCCATATATGCATACGCATAATCTAGTTCATATATATATATATATATATATATATATATATATATATATATATACATACATACAAACATACATAGTTGTGTATAAACATATGTACACATAGATATAATTTCTGAAGCAAAAACGCTTGCCTCTTTTAAGAACACATCACAACCAATTGAACAAAGGAAAGGAAGATTTCCGTTTGATTTATCCAAAGAATATTCCCAAATGGCAAAGAATGATTTTATTTAATGAAATTTGGAAGATTTATATCTTCACAAAATTCAATTCTGTTAAAAATATGTGCCCACTTTCGTAAGAAGCCATCTTAGATTAGAGAGTCTTGATAAAATTTAACAGAAATTTGACTAGGAGTTTGGAACATAATCAATAACAAGAGCGACGGAAAGCTGTATACTTCAGATTGAGGCTGTATAAAAAATCGATTTTCTTCTAAAGATGGATGGATGTTGAGAAAATATATATCAAAGAATTAGATAGCCAATAAGACAAAGACATTAATGAATAGAATGCTATGGCGATAACCACTGATCTAATAGGCTTTCAGGCAAGAGTGTCCTCTTGTATTTCTCTCACAGCGCGCTAATATGGGCATAAATAGTTTAGAAGGAAAGATATATCCCGGAGTTGATTCCTATCATTGCTTCGTACTTTCTTCAATGTTGTTTATGTTTAAACTTTCCCTTTGATCTCTTCGACTATTTTTTCTTCTCCTGTATTTATCTTTCTATTTATCCGTTAACATATCAACCTGACTATCTCCTTATCTATTAAATTGATTTATTTCTAAATCAATTTATTTTTCTATCTATCTATCTATCTATCTATCTATCTATCTATCTATCTATCTATCTATTTATCTACATGTCAAAAAGTCTATCTGTCCGTTTATTTATCAACATACTTTCCGCCATGTATCTATCTATGTATCTGTCGATTTTATAATTATAATTGAATGACCAACAATATGTTACAGTGAGGAACTTAATAGTCTTTAAAACGTAGGATTTAAAGTCATTTTTAATGCTGTAAGAAGTTCATAAACAATCGGTAGATTGCGAAATAATTGCTTTGGGTACAATGGATCTTGGGGCATATAAACAACATATTTACGTGCTTCGGGATCCACTGTTCCAAAAAAGAATAATTTCACCTTCTCTCGAATAGAAAATTCATAGATTTATTATGATGTCAACAATACCCCATACTCGTTAATAAGAATAAAGGTTCTGAAATGGACAGAAACATTCGCAGGGTAAGTTTGTTTACTTCAAAGTTAACATTACACTATGCACATTGTTTCGTATATAAAGGTACATCTTCAGATACAAATGATTTCGCAAAATGTGAATTTGTCTGTGTTAACTACATTTCAAAGATAGAGCCTTATATCTTTGTTGGAATCCAGCTCCCTCCACAGTCGAAAATTTATAACAATTAAAAAAATTGAAGATACATACATACATACATACATACATCTGTGGTGTATTTCAACAGATTGCAAAACCGTAAATATATCATCAAAGAAAATAGGTCACAATGAAAATCGTCCAATTATTTCCTGTATGAAATATGAGGTTTTACTGGGATATGTTGAATACTGAGAAATATCAGCATAGATCTATATAATTTTTAACGAGGAAACCTCTAGCAAAATACCTATTACCTCTGATAAATTAGATATAAATATATAAATAAAAATTTGTTGAACCGCATCAATTTAGTATTTAAATTAGTTTGAAAAGGTAACAATTACACTCAACCAAGATGAAGCTATCCAACTTGAAATATATATTACGTGTCAGCTCGCAATAATAGTAAAATATTTTATTCAGTAGAGTTGTTAAGCTGCAGTATTTTTGCCCTAGGCCATTAATCATAGCTACTTAGGTATGGAACCAGATAGTTTTAGATACATTGGCAAGTGAGGTAAAGTAGATAGATATTGAATTATCTGCTTTTAAATAATTTACTTTTCTTGTCATTCCAAATACAAGCATTGCTATTTGATAAGTTTTGCTAAATTTCAGAAATACTTTCAAAGCGATATATATTTATTGCTGCTTCTCACAGCCTACAGTCATATTCTTCATTATATTGGCTAAAATTCAAATGCATTGTTTATCATAAATATTCATGCTTATAACCTTCATTATCTGCGAAAACAAATAATTTACTTTTACTCTCCCATTGTAATAAGGTACCAGTTACACGGTTTGCGCATATTTTCCTCTCATTGACTACAAGACATACGAGTTTATCAGGAATATTTGCAAAACTTCATTATTCAAACACGCCGTTCACTTTCTTTCCTTCTTTCTTTCTTTCTTTCTTCCTTTCTTCATTCCTTCTTTCTTTCTTTCTTTCTTCCTTTCTTCCTTTCTTTTTCCTTTCCTTCTTCATCGTCGTTAGGCTTACTATTATTATCATTAGTAGTAGTAGTAGTAGTAGTAGTAGTAGTAGTAGTAGTAGTAGTAGTAGTAGTAGTAGTAGTAGTAGCAAAAATAATTTGTGAGAATGTCCTAACAGGTCTTGCAGGTCCGGTGCCAATATTATCTGGGCCCAACAAACTTTGGCTATGTACTGTCTAGACGAAAGTTAAGATTGATAGGACTACGTACCAAAAGTAAGTACATCTCTGCCTGACAGTATCAAATTAGCATGAAAAAGAAGGAAAATAATCCAATTATGAATTTTGCAAGTGTTTATGGTTCTTCTTGCGTTTCTAAATCAAGCTTTCGGAGGTAGGCTCCAGTCTATACGTGAAGAGAGATTTTCTATATCCACCAGGATAATACACTTATTTTAAGTACTACACTTCCTCTTAGATTAATTCTCTTAGATTAATTCTGCCAATTACTCCAGTGTTAACAGATCCATACCACTTTCCTCCTTACCTTTCTCCCACATATTTGCTGCCTCCAATGTTTATATTTCCATTGACCTCTGCATTTAAATCTGCTATGTATTTTATTGAATAAAATAATTAATAAAAATTGAATTCAGTTCTAACAGGAGATTAGTAGAGAATGAAAACGCAAAAACAAATATTTTCAAGACGTTTAGCTGAATGTAAACTGCACCATCTTCTGGTGCGCTTAACTTTCGAGAACACCCCCAATCCGTTCTCTGGGTCAGTTCTACGCCAATCTATCTCCCCGGTTTCTTTAATTTCTACACACATCTCCAACACGTCCTCTACTCTACTGTTCTACCCCCACCTTTACCCACCCAGGGTTTGGTTTAAGTACAACTCTGTCTCACACCTAGCAGTAACAGAAACAGCAACAATAACCGCAACAACAACAACAATAAAACCTCAAACCACCCAGAATTAGTTCAGCCCACCCCTACTAACCTAGGCATCCTTTACGCCTTCCCTTCATCACTACCCTCTCCTCCACCGCAAGGTTAGTTCAGTACTGCAGTATCTTTTTTTTCCACTGAATTTTAATACTTACCCACCATACTCTCACCTACACCGACCAGAATATGGCGTTAATCAAATACAGACGAAACTAAAATCTGTTGAAGAGAAAAAATATACTTTGCACGTATTACTCACCTTCTTCCTCTTTCAAATGCATTTATATGTATACATGTGTGAATATAGATGGAAACATGTATAAATACACACATACACGCACACGCACGCACACACACACACACACACACACACACACACACACACACATATATATATATGAATGTATGTGTGTGTGTGTGTGTATGAAAGTAAATCCAAGACATTAATTTAAGGAGATTTGCGTAAGCGAAATATACATACAGACAAGCAAATCAACAGACAAGTAGAAGCAGGCAATCAGACAATCAGGCAGAAAGGTTTTGTGTTGTTATATAAGACAGGATATGGCAAGGATTACTGAGTGTAAGAAGAAACAAGAGGAGAAACAAAATTGGTGAGGATGGCATGAAATAAGCATAGGAACTCCAACAACAACTACAATCGCTACAACAAAAATAACGTCTGGTTTACAACTATTTCTGTAGCAGCTATAACTATAACAATGAGCCATGCTGTGCTCATCTGACGAGCTAGAAATAGCAACTTAAAATCACTCACAACATACTTGATCGTCTTAAGAAAAGGCATTTTAAATAAGAATGACTACAGCACATACCCAAGGCACACGGAGCTACGCTCGGTAGTGCAGTGAAAGCACGTTGTAAAAATAATATTACTGAATAATAATAATAATAATAATAATAATAATAATAATAATAATAATAATAATAATAATAATAATAATAATAATAATAATAATATCGATAATGTGGCAAAATCAACAATTGCACGAACAACAGAAAAATTAGAAACAACAGCCACAGAAATTACAACAGTATCAACAATAATTACAACCTCAAACTACAGCAACAACACCTACAACAGCGACTGTAACAATAATCACAACAGCAACAAAAACAGCAGAAACGACATCAACAATAGTAGTAGTAGTAGTAGTAGTAGTAGTAGTAGTAGTAGTAGTAGTAGTAGTTGCGATAAACTACCTAATATTAGCGGTGGTGTGGAAGCATGTCTTCCAGAGTCAAACCTCTGGGGGAAGGATAAGATAGAAGATTGCAGTAGATTATTTGGAGAGGTACGTGTTTGTTAGTGTGGGGTGGGGGTTTATGTATGTATATTTAGCGATATTTCTCTCTCTCTCTCTCTCTCTCTCTCTCTCTCTCTCTGTATATATATATATATATATATATATATATATATATATATATGACATTAAATAAATAACAAATGAATGGGCAATTATGCAATGAACGTCATTAGCTTACAGCTGTTTCGAGCTTAAGATGCAGTGCTCTCAGAGCTGAGTGCTTGTGCATCACCTTACATTCTCCTGCGAGCTTCAAAAATGAAATGCTAGCTTTTTCGGAAAAGTATTTACATATATGGAAAAGATACCGTCGAAAAAATGTGCGTGTGTATATATTTTTGGGTGGGTTGTACACGTATGTGTATATACATCAACAAAAACGCCAGTGCATGTAGAGTGCACAGTTAGTTATTATATAATTCCATGAGAAGGCAGTTTAGTTGAACGAACCACAGGATTGCTCCTTCTTGAAATGTTGAAATTGAGAGAGAATGCAATTATTTGTTTGTATGTTGAAGTGTGTTCACTTACATATCTGTGAAGTGTCAAGAGAGCTGCAATGTGCCAAGTTTCTTAGTGGAACCAAGAATTAGCTTGGGGTGAATTAGATAAAGAAGCTGTGCAGAGACAGAACTTGAGATAAGGCACCACTGAATAACACATACATACATACTACACACACACACACACACAGATATAAGCTTACATACGTCTTCTCTACATGTTTATAATCATGCTTTCGTTGGCATGTAAATGTAAATGTAAGCGCTCCCACATACATTGACATAAACACAATACCAATATGCTATGATTCAAATGCGTGTGTGTGTGTGTGTATGTATATACGTGCCTATATATATTTATATATTTGTGTGTGTTTGTATATTTGTCTGTGAGTATAGTTGTGCATATGTGTGTGTGTGTATCAGTGTGTCTGTGTGTGTATGAGACAGTTGCATATAAATATATAGATACACATTTAGATATAGTTAAAAACGTATATATATATATATATGTGTGTGTGTGTGTGAGTATGTATAAATAAATATATATATATATATATATATATATATATATATACATGTATGTGTGCGTGTGTGTGGTTGTGTGTTTATAGATACACGTCCATACACACCTGCTAGTGAAGGGTAGTGAAGGAGGAAGAAATAAACTACAAGAATCTCTTCCTGATACGCTGCACAAGTGACACAAGCTCTAAGTTCAAAAGATAGCAAGGATTTAGCTCACAAATACATTTTTCTTATGCACACACACATACACACGCACACACACACATACAGCGATATACTCAGGTACGCGCGCGCGCGTGTGTATGTGAGAGAGAAAGAGTCAGCGTCTCTGTGTATATGCCATATATTTATATATTTACTTATACATTGCGTTTTGCCGTATTTTAGTAATATAACTTCCTTTGTTCGTTAACTTACAATAAAAGCAGCCTAGCATCCAAAGTAGAGGTCACCGTGTTGCGCTGTCTAAAGCCACCTTTTGGTGACTTCTTTGATCCCACGCAGACACCTGTTCTTGTCCTTCAAGGTGAAAATCTCCTACTCTCAATCTTCCATTTCTTCAATGATGAAGCGTTACGAGCGCAAGAATTGAGTTATGGATTGGAACAAGTAAAATCCGTAGGAGGTAAGTCGGACTATATGCTAGATGTGTCAGTAGTTCGATTCCCTTTAATTCCCTTTGGTTATTCTGGGTTGTTCAAGCGGTATGAGGTCTTGTGTTGTGTTACTGCGGAATAACTCGCTTTCCGTTAACCAGTGCCGGGTATTTTTGCTTACAAAATGGCATACATCCAAGATTATGCAACTGAGCTATTATATAATGAAGAATATTTGTGTGACTCTAGTTTAAAATAACTACAGTTTATCTGCGAGTCTTATGAAGTGGCTGAAAGGGTTAAAGGCATCTGACTCTAAAACACTGTCTCAAAAAACGGACCATAATAAGTAAGACTAATGCTGTCATAGGACTTGCCAGGTTTAGTCCGACTTTAAAAAGAAAACAGGAAAAGCGTTGATTTTGTTTTAAAGAATGTTTTCTTAGTTATCTTTGAATCGATGATTTCAGCTCTGTTTAGACTGACACGACCATTCCCGTTTCCTCATTACATTAAAGTAAATTTAATAAGAATGAATGCTAATATGGTATGATGTCTATAAACTCACTGGGTCATAGAAGACACACGCGAAGATTTTATCTTTATGTTGTGTTCGTGTACCACTGGACAATTTACGTTACTGGAACTATTTTTCCCAGCTCTATGATATTGTTTTATGGGAAAATTATTAGCATGTTTTTTCTTCATAGCGATTACTGTTATAAAGGCTGTGTTTAATTTCTTAATTAATTGAAAAAATCCTGGGTTACGTATTGGTAGGTTAGCTTAAGATTCGAAATTTTGATCTAAACCATCATGTTCGGAGTACATTTCAAACATAACTATTAGATTACAGCATCGATCTGGACGTTTTCACATGCAATTCTTTTCATTTTTATTTAGTTATTCTGTCCGTGTTTGGTGGCGTTCTCCGCTCTACTTATGCAAAGTGTTACAAATTGATGCTAACTAATTTGTCTTTGCGATAAGCAGGAAAAATAATTAATATTTTACATTTACGCCACACAATTCTGCTGTCTTCTAATTGGAAAACATTCCACTTATCAACACTTCAGACTTTTCCCTTCATATTAGCACATTATTTCTTCTAAAACAAACACTTCGTCTTTTACTTCTTATAACTTGAAAGATTTAAGATAATCATTAATTATTTCTGTTCCAGTTTCTATGTCTGTTGATTGTCTAATAGTTCCACTAATGGTTCATGGAAATACTTAAAGGAGTTTGCTCGTATCAGACATGGCTACTAATTTTGATTGAGGTCATCTAACAGACAATGTAACTCGTTTTGAAAGATGTTCAAAGATACATAGATAGCTATTCCTTGTGTTGACAGTTCTGCCAGTCACAGCTATCAATTCTGATTGAGATAAGAGAACAATTATATCGGTCCTCATTCTTCTGATAATTTCTGTCTTTCCGCCTCTTCAAAACTCCATGTGTTGCTACTACAGTCGCGGAAACTAGATTCAGTCCCACAGCTTGCTCTTCGTTCACGTGTTCTTTAAGATCCATTTGATGAGGATTGCCTCAAGCATAAAATCTCTGAGTAAAGAGATGTAAAGTGGCTTCAACAGCATTAAATTGACAAAATCACTCTCTCTTCTTCTCTTCACATTGACAGTAAGTTTATTTTCAAATTTAAAATATTTGCATAGACAACCTCCTACAATAGATAGATAGATAGATAGATAGATAGATAGATAGATAGATATATAGATAGATAGATAGATAGATAGATAGATAGATAGATAGATAGATAGATAGATTTTTGTATGTATGTTTGCCTATGTGTATGTATAATGTGTGTCTGTATTGTTCTTTTGTTTTACACATTTCTTGGTTTGGAATCACTTGTTTCTTATTACCAAAATTGCACCCCCCTATATACAGTAATACACAGGTGAGTGCGTGTCTGCGGCTGTGTGGGAGATTGAGTGTGTGTGTGAGTGTGCTTGAGTGTGTGTGTGTGTGTGTGTGTGTTAGTGATTGTTGTGAAACTATACAAAACACTGTGTTTACCTCGAGACTAAACAGGAGGTGATGGAGTGAAAAATCACCCTAAATGAAATCATTAGAAAATGTATAGTCCTCAGGTATGTGTATTGTGTTGGCACAAGAGAAAGGTAATTAACCATTACATAGATGAAGGATGTCTGTTTTAATCTGTGCTGTGGTCATTCTAGAACGATCCACAACCTTCACATGTCACTCATGTTTCTAAAGAAAAACTTGAATGTGGAAAGTGAGATACGTACGTATGAAAGACATAAACATATGTATTAACAAATTGATAAGGGAACAAATAAAGTTTGTGAATATAAGCGACCAAGTTATTTTGGTGAATTGAACTAAGGCAGTCAGCGTTGTAGAGTTTTAGTAAAATAAATAAAAGTTCGTAATTAAAGTTGTCTGAGTAGATGACCGTCATATAACTGAAAGAGCTTTACACCGGCGAAATATATGTTATTCAACGAGAACAGACTTCAAAAACCTTAATTTCGTAGCTGTTTACTAAAGGTGTAATGTTCGATTGATTAAATCTTGTGGATTGTGTTCCATGCGTTTACATGCGTACATACAAATTATACATGCATATATATGCATATATATCTATATGTATATGTATGTATACAGATATATGTGTGTGTGTGTGTGTGTGTAGCATGTATGTATATATATATA
>NC_068993.1:4102673-4103443 GCF_001194135.2 Octopus bimaculoides
ATATATATATATACATACACACATACATACATACATACACATGTATGTATGTGTATGTCTGTATATATGTATTTATGTATAAGGTAGGTATACTAAGAATCAATAAAGCGTGGCTTTGTTCCTCTGTTGAATTCACTAATATCAGAAGCTGTGTTGAAGAGAAAGAGTTTAGAAGTGAATCTCTTGCCTCATTTGTTGGCAAATCAAATTAGATTTTGCTCATGAAGATTGTGTATATAGAGAGGTTGTTGTATGTGCTGCAGTTATCCAGAATAACATAATCTACCTTATGTTCAACTTCTCTTTACAAACATATATTCAACTGAAAGACACTCGTATTCTATGTTGTGTCTGCTGTCGTTGCGGCTGCTACTGTTGTTGTCGTTGTTGTTGTTTTTGTTTCTGTTGCTCTCTGACCATTGGCTTTGGAGCTGCGGTACGTATTGCTGTAGTTGCTGTTACAGTTACTGTCATTGTTGTTGTTGTTGTTTTTGTTGTTCAAAACCTTCAGTCAGCCCTGATCGAGCCAGCTCTATCTACGCTACCAAAAGAGTCAGACAAACAGCTAATCTGATTCCCACACTTTCAATGGTTTGGGGTCTAGCATAAGTCAGCCTAGTTCCAAGGCAACAAATAGACTCTGTGTTATTCAGAGGTTAGCAAAATTGATGATGATGATGATAATGATGATGATGACCATGATAATCATCATCGTCGTCCTCATCATAATTATCATCAAATTTACACCAATAACAGAAACCAATATATAT
>NC_068993.1:4104037-4110898 GCF_001194135.2 Octopus bimaculoides
ATATATATATATGAGACGGGCTTCCACAAAAGTTTCTTCAACCAAATTCACTCAAGCATTGGTGTACAGGTGCTATACCAGAAAAGACATGCCCACAATGCCATCTAGTTGGATCGAGCCTGGAACCACGTGGTTGCAAAGCGGGAAACTTGACGATGACGACGAAGACGACGACGACGACAATAAAGAACAACAAGAAGAACAACAATTATAATAGCAACAACAATAACAATGGTGACCGGCATAGTGGTGGTCATGATGACGGTGAGGAAGTAAACAGCAAGTATAATAAGTGCCTTCATCGGATAAATGACCGCACGTGAAGTAGGCATTTTTCTTTGTTTTTCTTTTTCTTTTTCCTTTTTGTTTCTTTTTTGGGGGTGAAGGGGGTTGTTCTCTTAATCCCTTTATTTTATATAGCATCATGAAACTATAAATAGCGGGGGTTAACGAAATACTTGAGTAAATATGCTGAAGTAATGTGTCATATAACGTGCTTAAATGTTGAGAAATTTTGAAATCATAGCTACGAAGTAGGCTGTTCAGTAAATTGTTGACACTATCAATAAGGAAGATGAAAGTCAAATCAAAGACTCCAATTATTCAATTAGCATCGTTCTCAACAGTCTATAATTGAGAGGCAATTAGTTTAACCTCTTTACGTGTGTAAATGAATTAACATCATCGATGTTAATAGGTGTAATGGATAACATTTTCATCATCACAAACAGATTGCGGAGCACAATGCAATAATGGAGGCCCTCTCTGAAACTAAATCCATTTACCCTGAACAAGTCTAGGGGTCAGTATTTCTTGCACAAACCCCGTGATCGTTTGACGCTCTTTATAGTTTGTGTGAACTTATTGAATAAAAAGAGGACATGTTTAATTTGATAAATTATTGTGAAAGTTCAATAACCTTTGCCTTAATTACTCATTATTTGATCCTAATTACTAATATTTACACATCAGCTTACAAAAATCTGATACAATTATATATAGGTATAGTATAGATTGCGAAGGAGAGAGAAAGGGGGAGATAGATAAATAGATAGACAGACAGACAAACAGAAAGGTAGATACATAGATAGATAGATAGATAGATAGATAGATAGATAGATAGATAGTTAGACAGATAGATAGATAGATAGATAGATAGATAGATAGATAGATAGATAGATAGATAGATAGATAGATATGATATGGTATTTTACGAATCTTTTATATGCAATTTCCTCGCCGTTATCTATCGTATTTCCTTGAATGTATTGTTGTTCCTATCATTTGTGTTGATATGTATTGCTGGGAAGATTATTTGAATATATTAGCAATATGTCACAGGTTTCGAAAGTGAGAGACAGGCGCTCTACAGAGCAATACAAGATAAAGAAGTCTTCGTTCATACACTGACTCTGCATATAATTATATCAGTAAGTAATCTATAATAGAAGTTGATGCGATAATGAAGGGATAATGCTTATAAATAGTATGAGTGTAATGACAAACACAAATCCTCGTTAACAAAAGTTCTCAAATTTAGGAGATTACATCAACTTTGGTACCTGACTAGTTCTTTAATCAATAATTGATACCGAAAAGATGAAAGGCAAAGGCGACCTCAGCATGATTTGAACTCAGAATGTAAAAAGCCAGAAAACATATTACAAACAAGAAAGAAGAAGAATCTATTCCAGGATTTGATTAGTATTTTATACATCTCCAATATGATGACAAAACGAACTTAACATTGGTCGAGTTTGAATTAGAACAAATACCTCCAGGAATTCTATCCAATATTGTAATGACTTCGCTACCTCGGCATATTCGTTCTATAACCCAGGGACACCATAATGCAGAAATACGTTGTCAGTGAGCTGAGAATTCAACCTAGATTTTTATCTTACCAATTACAAACCATTTCAATTATATCCTTAATGACCTCCTGAGAGCCATCTATGTCACAATTACCATTATCTGTTTTATTATAAACACTATGTTTCTTCGTCAGGCATGTGTCTAAAAAAAAATCAATATTTTCATTCTGCTGTTTACCATCCTGATAATTTCTACTTCCTGGGTGTTCTGAGAGAGATAGCTTTACCTGGATATATAAGCAGATTAGATTAGACAAATATGCAACGAACAAAATTGCGGAGTGTGTAAATTACTACTTTGGCAGCGTAAAATAATAAAACATGTTTTCCTTGAATTCCGTTCCGTAAATGGTGATGAATGTGTTCGGCATTCATCTTAATTTCTTCACTACTTCACGAGATGTCAAACTGTGAAAGTTATGGCTACACAACAAGTATCACACACAAAATGTTACTTTCCATTTTACATCCATTTAGCTTCAATCAGTTGGATTAAAATTACTAAGCACAACTTCTATGTATGCAAGTTATGTATGCAAGTTATGTATGCAAGTTATGCAATATATATATATATATATATATATATATATATATATATATATATATATATATATATATATATATATATATATATATATATACGCATTATATAATTCGAAATTTCCTCTTCCATTACTATGTCACTGAGACAATATACGGACAGATGAATATAGATAGATAGATAGATAGATAGATAGATAGATAGATAGATAGATAGATATGATATGTGTGTATACATTCACCATAATATGATATATAATATATATATATTATACACTAAACGCACACATCCCCTACCTAAATTATACCCAGGACAAGACTATGAAACACTGAACTCCTCAGAGCTCTTCAAAAAACACTCTTCTACGCACTATATTGTGTTTCTTTGTTGATTTTTTCTTTTCTTTTATCTGCCATAAAATTTGAAGGATTCTTTCACGGCAGCTGCTCTAGATGAGTTACTTTGCATACAGCAACAGTAAGGCAACCTCTCTAAATTGTATGTTCTTGTTCGTTCAAGGTAAATAAATGTAGCCAAGAGTGTGAATGTACTGTCGGATGTAGCATAGTATGATGAGCATGTAGCCCATTAAAAGGTAGCAAAGTATTTCGCTATTCATGGACAGAGAGTTAGGAACCATTGTCATTGCAGAAAGATTACTACCTCTGCAACATTTCTTGTGATTCCCAGAAAGGAATCTCTGATTAATTTCAGATTTACTGCTGATCACAAATACATATAATTATCCAATTCAATGGGCATCCAAGTTGCATTAAAGTAAAACAGTTATACATTGTGCTCAAACCCTTTCGTGGTTATATTCTTAATTAATTCTCTATCTCAATTAATTCGAAAATAATCAAGAATTTTGAAGGGTTTAGGAAAATAATTATTTCGCAATTAATTTCATTTTTTTACATTACAAAAACGGTTTTAATTGAAATTTTAATAGATCCTTTTAGCTCAACGTGTTCAAATTCAACGTTTACATAATAAAATACAGGTGAATTGCAGGTGAGATGTTATGAAATAGCTTAAGAACAAATATGTGCTTCTATTATGGATATTTTTATGGATGTGGGTTGCATCATTGTGGTTGTGGCTAGTAAACATATTGCGGAGGTTTGGGTCAGAATAGTTGAGGTTACATTAAAAATAGTTTGAGATTGTGGTCACAACTGACATTGGGGTTAGTATGCTTAGAATACATGAAGTTCTGGTTACCATAGTTGAGAATTTGTCCAGTGAAGTTGTTGGTCAAGAACACTAATCAATAACAACCGTAAGTGAAAAAATAAGAATTTTTGAAACTGATTCAGAGAAAAACGAAAACAAAAAACATTTTCTTTCATAGTTAACAGGGCTACAGGTATGACAGGGCAACAGGTTCATCATAAAACAGGTGAACGTTTTCAAAAGGTGGCAGACTGGATATGAAGGTAGCCAAAAGGAAAACTTCATGTACTCTCTCTCTCTCTCTCACACACACACACATACAAACACATACACACAGAGAGAGGGCGAGAGAGAGATAAAGAATGAAATAGATAGATAAATAGATAAATAGACAGACAGGGAGGCAGTCAGGCAGACAGACAGGCAGGTAGTTATGCATTGTGTACGTATGTGGATAGATAAATAGATACTGACAGACAGACAGACAGACTGACGGACAGGCAGACAGACAGACAGCTAGATAGATAGACGTTTTGTCAGTTTATATTTTATCAAAAAATCTGTCACACGCAAGTAAGTATGACTTGGTAGTAAGTACACTGCTTTCGTTAACTGATTCAGGAAGGACCTATGTAACTGTGTGCAAACTCTCACCCTTCTCAGCCTTGGACTCTCTGGAATACCAACGATGTAACAACCAGGTAGTATGATCCAGTCCTGCATTAGTACTCAGTGGAACATCGCCACACTTGTGTAAGCTTGTGCATTATGAAATGAAGTATCTTGCTGAAGAACACGACGTTTTAATGTAATCTAGGTATAAGATACGGTGAACCAACACCCGCACGTTCATTTTAATTTATATAGTTAATAATTTAAGGCTATTCAAAATTTAACCAAATTAAAAGAAGCATAGTAACGAGTAATTTTGTAGAGTAGCACGAATTGCTACTTGGATCACAACCTAACAAAACCGTACAGATCAATAATAATGCATTGTTTTAAACATCATCATTGAAATCAATACAAAGCTAAGTAGTAGATATTTCTTTCGGAATTGTCTTCGAATGACACTAAAAGATGCCACAAAAAAAAAAGAAAAAATGTCGAGATGATTCTGTAGAATGTTACTTATATTTTATTTACATAAATTCATTTGTTATTTTCTCCTCTTTTATGATGTGTGGAGTCAGTAAGTTCATTGGTAATAGCAGAAATGTCATCGCTTCTGTTTTACCTGTCTAACAACCTCTTTGTTAATTATTTCCAATTCATTCGCGCGCACACACACACACATACACATACCTAAATGCATATGTATCTGTGTGTGGCTGTATAGAAATGTATATACATGCACACACATATATATTTATGTATACACAGACACACACAAGCATATATTTTTTTTCCGATTCAGTTCATTGGCATGGGTGTTGTAGTTCACTAATATATATATACATTTTTTTTTTACGAGTAACAGGAAGAGCAGTAAAAGATAAAAATGAAGGCAGAAAAAATACTTTCCATGAAATAAAAAAATAACGAAAACATTATCAGCCAAAAAAAAAGAAATAGCGAATGAAAAGCTATGGAGATTATCTGACCTCAGCTCTCGTTCGGTTGCATGAGATTCCTTCCAATGTAATTCAATGAGTTCAAGAATTCTAATTACAAAACCATATTCTTTGTAAACTTTCTGAACCAATATCTTTTACTTTTTCTTTTCTTTTTTGTTTGTTTACTATTTATTATTTTCTTTCATTTGGCTTCATCGTCGTTATCAACATCAACAACAGCAGAGGCAGCAACGGCAGTAACAGCAGCAACGGCAGTTGCAGCAGCAGCGCTGTCATCACTGTCAGCGTTGTCGTCGTCATCATCATCCTCGCCACCATTAATATCATCACAATAACCATTAACTTCGTCAGCAGCTGCAACACGATAGCCAAGAGCATCGCCTTCACCACCGCCACCGCCTCCACCGCCTCCACCACCGTCTCCACCACCACTACTGCCATAACCTCCATCATCACTACTCCCCAAATTATTACCATTTATCATCAACACCATCACCACCACAACCAGCTCAACTATCACCACAGAATGTTAACAACTGCACATTGTATTCTGTCTTGCAAAGATCTACACATATTGGTCAAAATTCTTTTCTACTCAAGGCACACGTCCCGACATTTTTGAGGAGAAGGCCAATTAGATCGACCCCAGTATGCAACTGGCACTTATTTTAGCAACCACGAAAGGATGACAGGCAAAGTCGACCTCGGCGGAATTTGAACTCAGAACGTAAAGACAGACGAAATACAGCTAAGCATTTCGCCCAGCGTGCTAACGTTTCTTATCTCTTTACTGTCCACAATGGGCTACATACAGAGGGGACAAACAAGGACAGACAAACGGCAACGTGCTAACGTTTCTGCCAGCTCGCCGCCTTCTGCCAGCTTTATTCATCTAACTCGTAGTAGCATAAAAGAAAAAATGTAAAACCAGCGAATGATTAAGCTATTGGCTACAGCCTATCATTTCAACATTCATAGCTTGTAAATTTTAACAATAAATTCTTCCATATTTATCAATTCAACTTTGTGATTTCCAATAATTTAGATAATAAAATGTTTAACTTTACCAACAACTCTGATAAAAGTAGAAATTGTTTTCACAAACTTTTCCAAATTCAATTTCATGTACGTTTGCCTATTTTTCTTTCCAGACTGTGAAATGCCTGATTCACTCTTAATAAAGCTTTGAAGTAAATAAATACCGCTTTTCTCAATTGGGGGCTTACATGTTAAAAATATTATTTCTCGCACAAATACCAACATGCAATAGATAAAAAAAACATTTACTAAAAGGAAAAAGAAACACTGCCAAAAGATATGAAAGGACAAACACACCATTTCAAATTCTGTATACTTTTCTCGCCAAATCAAATACAGCAGAATTTAGTATCTCCTTAGGAGATATAAATATTATTTCCTTAGGGTATTTTATTATAAGTCATCCCTGCAGGGACCACTCAAATGTAATGTCAGCGTTCAGTCAACGAGTAGATTTTTACTTAGAAAGAATTTCTAATCACCCCTCCCTAATTTTTTTTCCTTTTTTTTTTCCTTATTTTTAGTTTGAGATCATGATCTTTTCCTTCAGCCAACCTTCAAACCAAGTCAATTTTCATTTTCTGATTTTTGAGAACATTTCTTTGCCTGCAGGAATATTGTTTGGAATAAATAACATGGTAATATTTCTTTCCTA
>NC_068993.1:4110959-4116291 GCF_001194135.2 Octopus bimaculoides
ATACGTATGCACATAGATTTATATATTTATATACATACATATCTATTCATATCTGTATATATCTTCTTACATGCAAGATATATGTACGAATGTGTGTGTGTGTGTGTGTGTGTGTGTGTGTGTGTGTGTGTGTGTGTGTGTGTGCGTGTAAGCATGTAAGTATATAAATAATAGGATTACATTATCAAGTGTATATTCTATTACTGATGCCTTCCTCAGAATACAAATATTCCTGGTGATAGAGAGAAAAAAAACGAAAAAGATTTCGTATAAGTTTTCATTTTACCTTCGAGATGTCCTTGGTGGAAAAAATTTATATTCACATACACAAACAACGCATATATTTTCAAATACTTGCAAATACATGTCTACACAAACAAACGCACACATGCATACGCACAAACCCAAACACAGACGTATATGTGTTTTGTATATCTATTTACAAGCGATAGTTCGTGTGTGTGTGTGTGTGTGTGTGTGTTACATCGGTGTATATGTGATCGGATGTAAAACTGTGCAGGTTTATACTGCATGCTAACATGTTTTAAAATACTAACTTGCAACGATAACAACATAAATAGTGTTTTTCATATTAACTCACCTTTGGGTATTGTCAACGAAAATCCACTTTGTTGCAAGAATTAGGACCATGTCTGTAAGCTGAGGATAAGTCTCCCCTATCGTTCTTCTTGTGTATACAGGAGATTTTAAAAGATAGTATTAGTGAACTTCCAGCCATGACGTCAACAATTTATTGTGTCATTAGCCTTCGAATTTGTAAAAGACTCAATAAGTCTCTTTTCTTGATTGCAAATACGTAATGACCAGGCTATCTGAAGGTATATGCACGCAGGACAGTTGCCTCAGTCCCTATACTAATCTATGTATGTAGGGACCTCAGTACACTGCTTTCCCCGAAAGTCTATAATATTGTTCAGGCGTCTCTGATTACTGCAAAATGATATAATCCAATACTTTGCGGAGAAATGTTTCTGTAAAATTGCTGAGGCTTTATGAGTTGATTTGAATTTCATATGTGAGAAAGGTTCCTCTCTGAGAGACTGCTGTCTTATCCAGGATGTAAGCAGTTTCCCTTGTTGCTTTATCAGAAATCTTTATTATCAGTGTTACCGTTGGTAGATTGATAGAATTCCAATATCGGAAAAGTGTCAAGAACTAACGGTTAAGTAAAAGTTAAAAATGAATTTGAAAAACATATACCTCCTTATTTGGTAATTCACAACGTACATACAAGTACAGCTTGACCAGTAAAAATAATTTTTTTTAAGAGGTCTATAAATAGAGATACTGATTGGATTTCATAGAGAGGAAGTTAGTTTTAATATTACATATATTAGCACCCACTTCTTATATATCTTTTAGTCTAGATTGAAATAAAAGTGACTGAAAGAACAAATATATTAATCACATAAAATGACAACGAAGAAAAAATCCTATGTACTTTAAACGTCTTTTTTGTTTTTCTATTAACTACAGGTATGACAATTACGATTTTATATTTTTTAATATCTGGGTTTATTTGTATGAAACAATTGTATAGAAAACTGAAAACTATAATCCATTTTAACATCCGATCTCCTTCATTTCATAAATATGAATGAAATTGTTGAACTTTGTTTAATAAGTTAAGTCATATACTGATTATTTTAATACAAGCTTTCATACTTGTACGAATTTTATACAAAAAATTCGAAAGTAAGGTATGAAGAAAAGACATTGGAAACCTTAAGAAAAATTTCCAATTAAAGGATGAACAGACATTCATCCGATAAAATATATGATATATATATATATATATATATATGTGTGTGTGTGTGTGTGTGTGTGTGTGTGTGTGTGTGTGTGTGTGTGTGTGTGTGTGTGTACATGTATGTGTGGACGCATGTATGTCTTTGCATACATAATTAACAAATATTTTTCATCTAGTTCTGCCAAAGAATATGAAACCACGCTATGCTATAGGTGTCAGTCTCAGAGTCAGTCTGCATGAACAATCTGACAAGATTATATTGTTTCCTATAAAAAGCATTTCTTAAGAAAAATTAAAACGAAATAACAATATTTAGATATTGCTGTTTTGTTCTATAAATCAGAATATGTACTTTAGCATTTCACTCATTTAGTAGTTTTGAGGTTGTTGGGTAAGGGCAGACTCGGTCAGTAACAATTAAAATCTTATATGAATTGGCCAGTATGATAGGTCATTTTTTTTTCTCTCTCAACACTTATTTCTTCAACCTCATTACATTCACGTGTATCTTGCCATTCACCGTTCAACCACCACCACATTAGCGTTGGAAGTTTTCTATAGAATTCTTCAGCTGCAACACGATGAGTGATAGAAAGACAAGAGAAAAACAACGAGAAGAGGAGAGAGAGAGAGAGAGAGAGAGAGAGAGAGAGAGAGAGAAGGAAAGAAAGTCAGAGAGAAAAAAGAGAGTGTTAGTGATTGCTGCTGATATTTCAGCATTGCTAATTAAAAATGTAATCAAGCATTCACGAAGCTCCCGTTTTGTAATTAAAACAAAAATGAAAGTTGAGGCGCTGAAGTATTTATCAAGTGCTTCATGTAGGAGAATTACAAAGAAATATCTATAAACAATGGCTATATTACCACATTCAATGCAAAATCTCATTATTAATGAAGGAAGTGAAATAAGTACCGAATGGACAATTTCAATAAGATTTTAAACAAGTGTGGCTTTTGGTTGCTGTTTGCTGTTTCTCAAGTGAATACTCAGGTCCTTTGTTTGTTAAAAATTTCAAGAGAAATAACATAAAAAATTATAATTAGTGATATAGCATACATGATAGAATTTTAGGGAGTCAGGTTTAATACCCAGTGACGGCTATTCTAATCATTTTTATAAAGCTATTGAGAAATGAATATAAAGAAGGCTTGAAATCAAATGAAATGCAAATTCCATTTTTTATATTTCATATTAAGCACAGGTCAGTGCTGATCAAACAGAATAATTATTAAAGATATCCTAAAAGTGATTATCCCATCTTAATTTCAGATACAGTAATATCCAATGTAGCTTATATTTTCAGATGGTTGAGTGAGGTGTCAAAGAGATTTAGCTGTTGTTACTAAAATGTCAAGTAGCCAACCAGAAACTATCAATTCATGTATCTAACGATTCAAGAAGCTTCACTTTCTTATAATGTATGTGTGTGTGTGTGTGTCTGTGTGTGTGTGTGTGTGTGTGTGTGTGTGTACTCCTTTATTGTTTTACTTGTTTCGGTCATTTAACTGCGGCCATGCTGGAGTACCGTCTTTAGCAGAAATAATCTTTGCAAGCCTAGAACTTATTCTAACGGTCTCTGGACGAAATGCTTAGCGGTGTTTCGCCTGTCACTACGTTCTGAGTTCAAATTCCACCGATGTCGACTTTACTTTTCATCCTTTCGAGGCCGATAAATTAAGTACCAGTTGCGCACTGGGGTCAATCTAATCGACTGCACCCTCCCCCAAAATTCCGGACCTTCTGCCTAGAGTAGAAAAGAATATATTGCAGATATATTACATGTGTGTTACTTAATTCTCCTTCTTAGATCTTTCCGTTCTGAGTTAAAATTCAACCGAGGTCTCACTTGCCATTTATTTATCTACTTATTTTGAGGTCCATAAAATAAGTATCTGTCGACGTAATAGACTTACACGCTCCCTTGGAATTACTAGCCTTGTACCAAAATTGGAAGTCATATTGATTTCTTTTAGCGTAGAAGTATAAGTAAGCAAAATAGGACCAATACTGGATTTGAACTGAGATTAATAGATTTCCAACGCATCTGGACTGTACGTCCACCAGATCAACAATTGGTAACGTTAGAGACAATATATAAAACGGCGAGCTGGCTGAGTCGTTAGCATGCCAGGCAAAAATGCTTAGCAGTATGGTGTTCGTTTTTACGTTCAGAGTTCAAATTACGCCGAGGTCGATTTTTTGCTTTTCATTCTTTCGGGGTCGATAAAATGAGTACCACTGGAGTCGAGGAAATCGACTTTCACTCACTCCTGACATTGCTGGCTTTGTGCCAAAATTTGAAATCAACATTAATAGCAATATAAAGCAGTCATTAATTAATCATTGCTGAAATAATTTAGAAATAGATTTATTACATTAGAATTATCTTCAATTTTATTTTGTTTCGTTTTCTCTCGACTAATTGCGAATTGAGAAAAAAAATAAAAGTATTATTAATTAGTAATAATTTTAAAAAATAATTATTAGTTTAACCTACTAATGAATTGATATTAGTTGACATTGATGGAAGGCAAGGGACTTTTTGTGAGGGCTGGAGATACTAGCAGGGAGCCTGTGATTATCAATTGCATTTATTTATTTTGTTGTATTCATTCTAGAAAATGCAGACAGACATCGAAGACATTTTTTTTCGACTACTATCTGTAAAATTGTCACTGAAGAATTTATCCTTAATTCATCATTTTTGTTTCCTTAGAGGTAAATTTCTTTTAAATAAATAAACAAGAAAATTGATTTTAAAAAACAGTTACTATACACTTGAAACAAAGCCAACCTATCTGTGTGTCTGGAATTAATTATTTTTTCAGTGGGGGTAAAAAATATGATGTAAAAATAAAGAACTTGGGGAAAATTAAAGAAAAATGAAATTTTGATGGAAGACAAAATTAATTACTTATCTGAAATGACAAAATTGATAATTTCTCATCAA
This sequence comes from Octopus bimaculoides, assembly GCF_001194135.2. Lineage (NCBI taxonomy): Eukaryota > Metazoa > Mollusca > Cephalopoda > Octopoda > Octopodidae > Octopus > Octopus bimaculoides. Next base: position 4,115,682 of record NC_068993.1, read on the forward strand.
ATATTAAGGCTTGATGAGAAATTTACAATTATTTTCTTTTTTTTTTAATGCATTTTTTGTTTCTAAGATAAAAACAACACTCACAATTTTCCCTCATAGAAAAAGTATATTATTATGAAGAGTAAATGTGTTGGAAGTAGAGCTTAACTCAGTGGACCATTGAAAAGTGAGATAATAACGATTTCTTTTATTCCCCACGGGGGACCAGACGCGGTGGAGACGACGTTAGAAGAACAGTTTGCAATTTGCGTAAGAGTTTACAAAAAAGAAAGAGAAAGGGGGTGAAATGAAATAAACGTATACATAATCTACAAAATATGTGACCACTTCTATCGTGCAGTCCTTCGAGTACAGGAGAACCTTCAACTATGGCCGGTCAAGGAACCCCACAGTTTCAGGATCACTCTGACTATCAAGGACACGAGTCCTTGCCCAAAGTATTATTGCCACAGTCACCCACCTCTTGGCAAATTCATTGGGAGGGCGTATTTAATATCGGGGGCCAGTCAAGGTAGGATATCATCTATGAAACATAAACAGTAGATATATAAACAGAGCATAAACACACACACACACACACACACACACACACACACACACATATATATAT
>NC_068993.1:4116303-4128558 GCF_001194135.2 Octopus bimaculoides
TATATATATATATATATATATATATGCATATAGGCGCAGGAGTGGCTGCGTGGTAAGTAGATTGTTTACCAACCACATGGTTCCAGGTTCAGTCCCACTGAGTAGCACATTGGGCAAGTGTCTTCTACTATAGCCTCGAGCCGACCAAAGCCTTGTGAGTGGATTTGGTAGACGGAAACGTCGTATATATGTGTGTGTATGTGTGTGTGTGTGTGTGTGTGCGTGCGTAGGCTTTTATATGAAGAGATAGAGAGACGGTGTATATAGTTGTGTATATGTAGGTATGCTTGTTTGTTTGTATGTATACGGCAGTTTCCATTTATCAGGGTGAGTTATCCCGTAGTGAGTCAAATTAAACCTCAAGCTTCACTCCTGGTAATGCCCTTCCGTCAATACCCTTAAGTTTCTGTTTTGCAACCATATTTCCCCCGGAACCGACTATGGTTTCTCGCGCAGGCACCCCACCGGGTCATCGAAGTGAATGCTGGCAGAATGCTAGTCGGCATCGTTTACCGTTGGAAAATCGAAGAAGGTACTTGCCCAAGGTTCCGTGCAATGGGGCTGAACCCCAAATCACGGGACTTCTTGAACGCACATCCGCATAAATACGTGAAACTATAAGAGATATAGTATAAAAATGATATCATAGAAGATACGAAAAATAATAAAATCGTAGAAGAGTGATTAACTGTAAATAAAAGAATAACGACTAATGTTTACTTACCTGATTGGCTAATTGAAATATTTGCACTATTCTAGCTTCAAAGCAAGAGAGTGTAATGGAGGTGACCCCAATGAATTCTCTCAGGGTCTATTTATTGAAAACTTAAATTTTCTTGTGATATATAAATTGGATGGTAATAAAAGCCACTTAATAATGCAAGTCTAGAGAAAAGGATGATAATGAGGAATAAATATGTAAACGGATCTCCAACGGTTTCGACGAGGAGTATTCTGCTGTTTGATCATCTAAATTACCTGTTCATTAAATTAGCGAGTAAAAGGCTGAGTATTCCACGAACATGTGTTACTTTTAACCTAATTCTGAGGTAATATCGGCATGGCGCACATACAATGAACCCAACAGGCTTAGGCTTCCTAACAGTTTCCGATGATGGTTATTAATATTTAAAAAGTCTGCTAGTTGTTTAAAATTATTGAAAGTCATAAAACCAAATTCCTTTCCTGTTCTTCACTTTATTCCTTCTTTTTCTGCCAATGTTTACCTTCCTCTTCGTTCTGCTTAGTTGTGTATTTCCAGCTCAGTCCTGATTGATCATAGAAGTTCCAGGTGTGATCATCCTCCCTTTTTTTAAGCAATGTATATCAAGCAATTTGGGTCAAGGTGGAAAAGAATAGCACATACAAGACAGAATTAAAAGCTCATTGTGATCAGCGGTGTATAACAGCATCTGATGGTCTGGTTGAAACTGCGATATCTGGGACTACACTATTCAATGTTTTTTTTTTTTTATTAAACAATAATATGTACCTTAAATTAAATTCTGTTGGTATTGCTTGCAAATCCTCTTAACACACAAAAATCCCCTCGTTTCCCTTTCTCCCATCGTCTTTATTATGTCTAACCACCCCAAGTCTCTCAGTAATCACTATACTCTTTCCTTTCTTCAAAATATGTCTCTCTTCTGGATAAGGCTTTCTGTTCTTGTTTTTCTTGCAGGTCTTTACTTACAAATGTTCAAGAAGAACCAGGCATAAATCTCACTGGTCTTAGAGGGATTGCAAGGCCAGGGACACTGACCCGCCCTCCAGACCTAGTAAGTAAAAAATGAAAATAAGGATAAACATCCTTGTTTTTAATTTTAACCATCCTATAACCGAAATTACATTAATCAATCCATGCCGATATTTCTTTTACTAAAGATACATATCAGATATTTCTTTTACTAAAGATACATATCAGTTTATTTGAAACCTCACAGAATAGATCTGCATTTATACACATTTAAGCTGTCGTAATATAAAGAAAAAAACTAAAATTAGATATTGTAATGCTCATGCAGTTTTCGTCTTGAACGTGGTGTCGTTGTTGTTGTTGTTGTTGCTGTTTAGCATGTGAGCTCTAAATGAGCAGAAGCATGGTCATAAGTATCCCAGCCTTGACAATTCTGTATTCCCTACGTGAAACAAACGCAGAATCTTGTTATCCAATGGTTTTGTAAGGTTTTACGGTAAGGCTTAAGAGAAATTTAGCTGCTATTTCAAGCAAAATCTCCCTCTTAATCTTAGCTAGGGTTAAGACCTTCAGAAAGGTAATTTTTCTCTTTAAGGTATATTCTTTTCCTCTTTCGTAGATCACAAATATTAAGACCGCACAAACACACAGGTTTCATGCTGTATCAATAAAATGCTGATTTATAACAAATTTTCGAAGTGGTCACAATCGATTTTTATCATTGACACTGAGCGTTGCTTCTTTTTGTTTTTGACTCTAGGATGAAAATGAGAGTCAGTTCCGTCAAAATTTGAACGCAAAAATACCAGACTAAATACTAAATATTACATTCTTTTTTGTCCAGATTTCTTGCAATTTAACGTTTTATTGCATCCTATGTTTGTTGACATGTGTAACCACACCATCAATAATAACGGCAAGTATGTTTATCTTGCTTAAATGCATTGAAACTAATAAAATAAAGAGAACGTATAAACTCTGTCAAATTTTAAACGCTGATATTTAAATGCTGTAATAAACTTTGCGTTGAATAATCTTGAAAAGAAAAACATTTTTTAGTTAAATATTGGCTTTAGTACTTCACAGGTCGAATATTTAACCAACTGCAGAGAAATACTAAGCAGACAGATTCCTTGCATGTTTTATTTATTTAATGATTTCTTTTATTATTGTGTTTTTTGTGAAAAATTTGTTTTTGAAAATATTTCTGTCGCTGTAAATATCTTTTTTTTTAAAATTCATTATCGAAATATCTTTATTTCTAGTTCTATTAAGTGCCGTGTGTGTGTGTGTGTGTGTGTGTGTGTGTGTATGTGTGTGTGTGTGTGTGTGTGTGTAACTCTGTGTATGTGTGTCTCCATGCGTGTGTGTGCATGTGTAAGTGTGCACATATATACTAGTAACCATGGCAGATAAATTCAATAAGATTCAAGTTATCTGGCTTTGCATGCCAGGCAGTATTTAAATATACAACGGCCTGTATTATATACACGTATATATTAAGGGATTTAGTCGCTTCTTATGACATCTGCTTTTCATTAAATGTACAGTCACAAATGTGATCACAGAGTCACGCATCAGATTGAATACACTGGTGTATCTAATTCATTATACCATTGACCAAGAGAGTTCAGGTTTTCCTTTCATTCATTATAAGAGTCATTATTTTTCTCACCACATCACCTCAGCTCAGTTAATGACCGGACATTCCGCCTGGTTGATTATTTCATTTTTTTCCAGTAAATCTTTCGATTCAGAGTCATTGAGTGCATTAAACCTCATATGTTGTCCAATTAGATTCTTCCATCTGGCCGTGGGTACCTTTAAGTAAGCATCTGAGCCAGGTTACCTATCAGAGGAGGACCTCCTGGAGTCCCTAAAAATGTCCACAGGCACGTATTTTTCTTAACCCTTTAGCATCTGATCCAGCTGTATCAATCCCAAATATTCTACCTATTTTAGATTCAAACTGACCAGATCCAGCCTCTCATACCTACCCTACAATGTTATTCTAAAAATAACAATCACATCGTCGAAATCTCCAAGCTAGGAGATAATGCCTGATTAATTCAAAACAATGGGTTAACGAAAATAATCATCTGACCTTAACTTTCTTTGAGTACAAAGTTGCTATCAGTGTTTGATCCTTTCACCTCCGAGTATAAAGTATGGCAATGTCCTGCTCGTCTAATCACTTAATAAAGTGAAGTCAAATGCGTTAGCTTAATTGAATTCTAATTATTATTTTGGTAGTATTTGTGTGCATATCTGATATGGACATGTGTATGTATGCTTGTCAGCTTGTGTGTGTTGCTGTATATATGTGTGAGCTGTTTATTCAGTTTTTTTTTATGTTGTCGTACATGCATGTGTTGTTTATTTAGTATGTGAATGTATATTCTTGTATGTGTGCGTTTTGTTTGTTATTACTTTTTTCTAATATTTTTATTTGTGCTTTGTTGAATTTATTTTGAAACTTGATTGAAAAACCAACTCTCAAACCAAAAGAAAAAAAAAACGAAAAAAAAAAAGCTTAAAGAAAAGAGGAAAGAGACGAGGGAGAAATCAGAGTATAAATAGCTACTGAAGTAGATACAAAGAAATCCTCTGCAGGTTTTTACGTGTGAGGAAACAACCTGTGATTAAATCCTTCCTCATTGAACAGCTTCCAATCTGTTGGTTCCAAAATAGTTAATTTCTGAAGTGAATAGATTCTTGTTGATTCCACATCTCCTCCTCTGCTACCGTGCATTTTATACACACTCTTTCATCTAGAAGCAATTCTCTTGTGTTTCCATTAGCATACTCTCAATTAATTTAGAGTTAACATCTGATGAAGATTGAGTTTTAGAAAGTTTAAATTATTTTTTCTGCGTGAGTCTCTGTCTGATGTAACTTTTAGTTTGTTTTTTTTAAAAAACTTTTATTCTTGAATTCTTTTATTTCATCTAATTTTATAGTAATGTTTTTTAATTGCTTTTCTTTCGTTTTCTTTCTTGTGTGTATATATGTGTGCGTGTGTATACAACATACAAACACCTACATATATACATATATATATACATATATGTATGTAGGTATATATATATATATATATATATGTATGTATATATATATATATATATATACATATATATTTCTGTATATATGCACATATATATATATATATATGTATGTATATATATACATATATATTTATGTATGTATTTATGTATGTATATTTGTTTGTATGTGTATGTATGATATTATATTTGGAAGGTGATGGAGTTTGAAGGAACAATATTACAGTGAAAATAAACATATCTTTTAAAGTTCATCAACTTAATTCTTTCGCAGTAAAGATTTTGTTTTGTTTTTGTTAGTCTTGCTTTTATATTTAATTTAATTTTTTTTATTGTTTAACTTGTTTATGTTTCCACTTTGGTATTCGATATCCTGGTAGTTATTGCTCTTAAAATCAGGAATCTTCAAATAAAATAGGGCTACTCAATTGCTGAGGCAATAATTACCAGATGCTTAATAGAAATACCAGAGACTGTAGATTTTCATTAGATAGATCACAGTATGTAGCAGTCGTTTAAATACAACATTGTATATATTCACTCAGTAGAATATATTGTGTATATAACACACCGTGATCTATAGATGTGGATGAGATAAAGCTCAATGTGTGGATGTTAATTAAATAGATCATAGTGTATAGACGTTAACTAGACAGACCAAATTGTATGCATGCTACGAGTATAAACCACAGTGTTTAGAAATTGACTAAAGACTCTTAACTTCAATGACCCGAATTTTACAACTCAATTCTTCTTATTGTTTTTTTTAATCATCGTTCTTTCTTTTATATTGTTGTTATTCTTCTTCTTCTTCTTCTTCTTCTTCTTCTTCTTCTTCTTCTTCTTCTTCTTCTTCTTCTTCTTCTTCTTCTTCTTCTTCTTCTTCTTCTTCTATTATTATTATTATTATTATTATTATTATTATTATTATTATTATTATCATTATTATTATTACTGAGGCGGTGAGCTGGCAGAGTGGTTAGCGCGCCGGGTGAAATACTTATCAGTATTTCGTCTGCCACTACGCTCTGACTTCAAATTCCACCGAGGTCGACTTTGCTTTCCATCCTTTCGGGTTCGATAAATTAAGTACCAGTGAAGCACTGGGGTCGATGTAATCGATTAGGTCCCACCCCCAAAATTTCAAGGCTTTGTGTCTTCAGTAGAAAGGATTACTATCATCATCATCATCATCATCATCATTATTATTATTATTATTATTATCATTATTATTATTATTAAGGCAGTGAGCTGGCAGAATCGTTAGCACACCGGGCGAAATGCTTAGCGGTATTTCACCTGTCTCTACGTTCTGAGTTCAAATTCCGCCGAGGTCGACTTTGCTTTTCATCCTTTCGGTGTTTATAAATTGCTCAATTAATGCATAGGTAGTCAACAACTGACGCCTTTCGTTCTGTTCCCCGCTCTTCGTGCCTCTATTTTGCTTCCTGCAAATTTGGACTGTCCCCTCTTAACCTCCTTTCTTCTTCATCCTTCACATCACCCTTTTGTTACTCACATGACTTCTCGACCGACTCGCCCACTAACCTTATTCTCTCCCATCTCTTATCTATTAAACTCTCCCCAGAACCAAGTCTTTCCCTCTATATTTCTTTAGTATTCTCTCCTCTCCCTACTCCCACTAACAGTTTCTACATCTCCTCTGCTTCTTTGTCCTCACCCAACTCTCCTCTTTTCTTCTTCCAACCGATATTCCTCCCGCTTTTGTGGTAACCAAACTGGTCGTCACCCTCCTTACACATACCATTCCTTTGACCACTGCGAGTCCACGCATATGAAGTATGGCCCTGTGCAGTCTGTGCACCCGGCATGTCTCAACACCACATCACTGCTCCTCTTCCTACTTCTTCCTCGTCTTTTTCTTATCATTCAATTGTAACCCCCTTCTGGTATTATTCTGCATTTTCTCATCTTCTTTCTCTTGCATCAACGCCTTCCTTTCAACATGAACTTTGCTTCGCCTTTCCTTAACGAAATCTATCGATTACGTCTGCAAGTGTAATCAACCTCCTCCGTAGAAACTAGAGTTGAAACATCTGGCCACGTTTTATGAAAAAACCCCACTAAACTGAAAAAATTCAGTTTCTAACGCTGAATAATGTTCTTACGGATCATTACGATTATCCGATCAGCGTCTATTTCCTCTGTCTGTCTGTATGTCTCTCTCTCACCCTCTCCTTCTCTCTCTCTCTCTCTCTCTCTCTCTCTCTCTCTCTCTCTCTCTCTCTCTTGCTCATGCTCTCAATTACTTTTCCCTATTTATCTGCATATATACGCAAGCATGTTTGAATTTATGTATTTATATATATGTAACTATGTTTGTATGCGTGTGTTTATATATACATATATATGAATATATGCATGTATTTATATACATGTGTATGTATACGTATGTATTTAGGTGTATATGCTTGTTTATAAAATATAAATACACATGCACTGTACAAACATCACTCTCTTACTTTCTTTTGATAAGCATATACATACATATATGTATGCATGTATGTATGTATGTATGTATGTATGTATGTACGTACGTATGTATGCACGTATGTATGTATTTATGTGTGTATGTACAAATATTTCAACCACTCACAGCATACAAACAGCCAAAATCTAATTAGTACACTCCCCATTTCTACTACAATTTTCCACCGAAAAGGAAAAGACGACCAAACCAGAAAGTTGAACTCAAATTACTTCAGCGGTCTCTGGAGAGTTTTAGTGATAAAATTCTAATAAAATTTGACGACAAACTGCCAGACAGAGTCAGGTGTGTAAGCAATAAACAGTGATATAAACAACAGAATCCTACTTCGTATTAGTATTAAACTAGCTCTGCAGGGTCTAAAAATCACCGATAAAACTGTAATATGTTATAGTGATAAGCACAGTCTGTTTGTTATTGAGTACAAATACGTATTCACTAGAAAACTCAACGGTATTCTATATGCTAATTGTATAGTGTTCAAAAGTGGGGAATGACAAACAATGCTATAGGGTTATAAATTATACTTAATAAGTTAATTACTACTAAGAGCGTACAAATAAGATCTATTTATTTTCAATGTATATATATAGGCGAGTTTAAGCCTGTGTACATATATTGTACCGTTAATCTTCAAAAACAAAATAACTCTCTTCAACCTAGAAACGCCCGGGTGAATAGTTCTGCTCATAGAATCGCTGACAGCCCGTCAACCCTCATAAATAATAGACACCAAAGAGAGATGGTATGCTCACAGCCGACATATTCCTAAAGAATGTGCTAGAATCTGAAAAAATTTGCATCATTTCCATCACAGTTGTACAACACCACTTCAGCCATGTTCCTGATATGAAATCTATTTGGCAAGGTGGATATGAACCTTGCAATGAAAGTTTGAGTCTATGCTAAGAAAATTTCTTACAATTATTTTGTTGGCCTGCACAATGGATGTTGCTTTTTGTTACTCACAAATCGATTCAAAAGAAGCTGGAAGATGTCATGGTGATGAATTCTCTTGTTCGATATTTGTGGCACTTTACATCTTTTATCTTATATTTGTTTCTGTCATAAAACCGCGGCCATGCTGAGGCACCACCTTGAAGAATGAATTGATCACAGTAATACAGCTTTTAAAAGCCTGGTACTTATTCTGTCACACTCTTATGCCGAGCCGCTAAGTTACGAGACGTAAGCACAACAGCACCGGTTGTCAAACGGTGGTGGTGGTGGACAAACATGCACGCATGCACACACACACATATATGTATACGTCGGGCTTCTTCCAGTTTCTCTCTATCAAATCTACCCACGGGGTTTTCGTCTTTCCGAGGTTATAGTAAAAGACACTTACCCAAGGTGCCGCACATTAGAACTGAACCCGGAACCATCGCGGTTGGGAAGCAAGCTTTTTACAACCAATCCACACCTGCATGGCTAACGCTGAAAACAATGTTATGTATAAATTCAACCACACCATAAATACCATTTACGAAAACAACCGCGATGGATATGAAAGATTTAAAGTAGATTTCAAAAATAATTTCGTTCTCAGATTTAGCATTCAACTTGTCCCAATATAAATTCCATCCACAACTCGGCCACATTTTCACATATAAACTTAAGTGTAAAGAACATCTCATGCAAAAACTCATTACATCTGAGAAACACTAACAAATACCTATATAAAAGAGAGGATACTCAGTGCTCTATACGTATTTAATGTCTTGTAGAAGCAAAAGGCAAAAACGTAAGGACACTCTTATCTCGAGACAAAATCGGAACATTGTATCCAGCAGCACTCGCTGGTCGTACCACATGTGTACACAGCCCCAACCTCTGGCCAGAAACTACTCTCCCTCGGAATTCTGTTCTACACGTCTATTGCTGAAGAGGCTATTCAAAATCCATGCTTCTCGACATGACGACACTTCACCTCGCTTCCGGTCCCGACGTCTCCCTTCACTCCTCTGTATATCTATACTCGAATTACTTCTGTAATGAGTTTTAAAGCTTCATCTACTAAAGAAACTTTACATAAAGCAGTCTTAAAACTTTAACAAGCATTAATTCATAACAGATTCACGAATACATTGATACAATGCATTTATCAATTCAGCCACATATATATCACATGTACTAAACCACACATACTCTCTAGTACATACGATAAAAGAACTCTACTTATACAGAACAGAGGAATTCGAATTTATGTAATTATGAAGTGAATTTCTAAACTACTTAGTCGTATCTGCACTTGAATATTTAAATAATGAACCAGAATCATGTTTTAAAATTATATAATTTCTCAAACATAATCAAACATAGGAATAGATGTTTAATGCATTGGTGATCTTTACTTTGACAGACTGGCAGAAGTAATATTGTTCATTACATTTAGAATATTTATGATATAGAATATAACAGGAGGTAGTTACCTTTACAACATTACAAGCATCTATAACCTCTCTAACAATTTACTTGGTGTAAGAGTTGACTGTTTCACCTGTATGTGTGTATAGATTTATATATCTATATCTATATATGTGCGTGTGTGTGAACATGTGCATATATATATATATATATATATATATATATATATATATATATATATATATATATATATATGTGTGTGTGTGTGTGTGTGTGTGTGTGTGTGTGTGTGTGTGTGTATGTGTGTATGTATATATATATATATGTATGTATTTATATATATATGTGTGTATGTATACACACACACACACATATATATATATGATCTCAGAAGCTAAAATGGTGCATTAACATAACTACTGCTGTAAGGAAAGATTTCATTCATGATAGTATTGTTAATAGTTTTAATAAGATATATACATGCAATCATGCGGACATACTTAGCTATATACATGACATATCAATAGTTTTGTGCTAAAATGAGTAAAAATAATTAAGCTCTGCAATATACTCTTGAGTTGAAATACGTCATTTTTTGCTGCATGTATATTCTAAATTCATTCATAAACACAGAAATGTTGCTCAGAGGAATAAGTATGAGGGTAACTAATTTCAAACTTAGTACTAAAAGATGTAAATCCTGTCTCACTGAAGAAAGTCAAATGTATCTCTTTTACCCCCAACATATACACAAAAATCAACGTAAGATGAAACGTTCGCAAACAATAGTGGGAAAAAAAGCAGATGATTATGTCCATGGGGTTGCTTGCTTGCTTGCTTTGACAGAAATAATAGCCAAATATTACTCGAATCCTCATTTATCATCTTAGAAATGAACAATAAATTGACTTATATAGATTTACGTACACTGTACTTAGGAGATAAACTTATGATATTAGCTGAAGCACATTTTATCATAAAGCTGTTAAATCTGGACTGACATGAGATTAAATAGCAACAGAAAAATAAGTAATATCCAAGGGTACTTAAGACTTATAAATTCTGTTGGGATGTAAAAATGTCACCAAGTCCTTAATACTATAGATATTCACTATTTTCAGGGGATTCATAGATTTCCGTACGATTAACAAGCAACAAGAATACAAGGAAAAATAATAACGATGACGACTTCATGAAGAAATAATTCAAGGGGTGTCGGGTCTATCAAGTTATAGCTACGCAGGGAATACGTTCCTGGCGAGACCCCAAAATGCTGCAAGCAGCTTCGCTCAAATTCTTGGTTAAGCAATGACTGCGAGGTGTTTCTTGGCAGAAACCGCTTGGAGGTTGACCTGTGTATGTGTGTATGCGTGTGTGTGTGCGTCTGTGTGTCTGTGTTTGCGCACGCATGTATTTATTTAGAGTTAACAATTGAAAACAATTTTAAGAAATAGAGTAGAGAAGAGCCACATTTATTTTAGATACGTTTACGACTGAGTTAATAAGCCGTTAGGTGGAAATTAAAGTACCAGCTAAAACAAAACACAGACACACAACCAGACACAGACACGCGCACGCACACACACACACACACACATACACACACAGTTGTCAAAAGATTTCATAAATCGGAATGAATACAAGCGCTCGTATATTAGATAACCGAATAATTATATTATCTATACAATTATTAATATATTCTCGTAACAGTCAATTTCTTACTTAACGGTTTCATACTAGACAGATAAATTAGCAATCATCGGACATAACTGAATATATATTCACGTGTATGCGAATATATGTATACATATATATGCATACATACATAAATATTTATATGCATGCATGTATGTATGTATTTATAGATGTTTTTGTATAAATGAGAAAGATAGTCAGAAAGACGGATAGCTACAAAAGAGAGAGAGAGAACTAGAAAGACAGACAGATAGACAGATAGATAGATAGATAGATAGATAGATAGATAGATAGATAGATAGATAGATAGACAGACAGACAGATGTATTCCGTGTGTATGTTTGTTTAATAGTGTCTCTACTGAATCTATACGCAAAAATTTATATCTATTTCAAAGTTTAAAAAATATAGAAAAGAAACTCGTGCGTTTGTAGCAGTGTATAAAGTTTACATTACTTAGATTCAAGGTTCGAAGCTGGAGGTGTTCAAAGGAAATTAGGTCTTGGAAAGGAAGACATGATGGGACTAAAAGAAAGTATAAAAGATGAATACATGAAACAAAGAAAAATTGGATTTTAAAAATCAATAGTATATCCAGCTAAACGAAGGTGAAAGTTAGATAACTAACAAACAAGGTGGGAGGAAAATTGATGTTTTCAGCATGTGGTTCTTGAGAAGGTCATTGAGAATATAGTAAATAGAAAGAAAACAAACAGATCAATACTGAAGAAAGGGAAATCTGGAAATAATATGGAAGGATGGATTTTTGGAATCGTTCGTTATAAGGATGGCGGGCACAGAAAGAAAATGATGTCAGGAAGAAAGTGAAGGTTCTAGACGGGAAGGAGGATTAACCATATATATATGTATATACATATACAAACATATATACATATATATATATATATATATATATATATATA
>NC_068993.1:4128568-4139067 GCF_001194135.2 Octopus bimaculoides
ATATATATATATATATATATATATATATATATGCACATATATATAAACATGAAAAATATACCCCTATTGAAAGTTGTGTATAAATAAAAATATGAACATTGTACGTGAATGAATATGGAAAACTTCACTAAATACACTATGACCCATGGAAGGACACAAGAATAGAAAAGCAAAGAGTACGATTTAAGAATTTAGACGAAAACTATTTGTTTTAATGGTCGTAATTTCCTCTAAGTCGAGATAAAATATATAATAATGATATTGGTGACATCCAGTATTGCTAAAAATTACCGACATTAGTAAGCATGTCTCATCGTCTGAGGAATAAGATATATTTAGCAATAATTCTCTCAACTATACACCAGTTGTCCAAAATAATATCATCTCAGATAAAATATCTACTTAGATGTGAAGTTGTAAAACATAAAAGTAGCACACAAAACAGTGTGTGGTATGATCTAGTGCATTGCTTAAATGGGTCAACAAACATAGATAAGATATTCAGTAATTTAATTTCCTTTCAATGTTGATTCAATCACAGATGTAATACTTTTAACAGAAATTTGATATTCGATTCTCTTTGACTTATGTTTCCACAGAATAGGTCCGCAAGCTCTGTCATATATGCGTGTGCATACATGTATTCATGTATATGTGTGTGTTTATATGTATTATATATGTGTACACACACACACATATATATATATATATATATATATATATTCGCAGTATGAATGTATGTATCCACATGTTTAATTAAGTATTTCTCCCTCTTTCTCTCTCTCTCTCTCTCTCTCTCTCTCTCTCTCTCTCTCTCTCTCTCTCTCTCTCTCTCTCTATCTATCTATCTATCTATCTATTTATCTCCATAAATATGTATATATATAATCCCGACAGACTTGCAAAAACGCCACATACGTTACAGTCTTAAACGTGTACGAAAATACGCATACATCATAAAATACATGTTCAAACATACGAATACAATGAAGATATACATGCATATAGATGCACATAAGATATATCATGAAATGCAGATACACACACATATACTTATCATGCGTGTATATATATATATATACATACACACACACACGCATATACACGCAGACATGCATATTCATAGGAGGGGCTGCAGAAAACTCCCAAGCCTTCTCGGAGATCAAACATTCCGATTTCTTTTACAGAGCTTAGAAAAACTGAAGGACCGCTAGAATAAGTGTTTGAATCTGAGAGGAGAATATGTTGAATAAATCCAACTGATCCGCCTCTATTTTCTTTCACACACACACACCTATATATAAAACCTATATATATATATATATACGACGGGTTTCTTTAAGTTTCCGTCTACCAAATCAAATTACAAGGCTTTCGTTGGCCCCAGACTGTAGTAGAAGACACTTGTCCAAGGTGCCACGCAGTGGGACTCAACCCGGAACCGTGTGGTTGGGAAACAAGCTTCTTACCACACAGCCACTCCTGCATGTACGTTTTTATTTTTTTTATCTTTTTCGTATGTTTGTGCATGTATTTTTCTTGGTGTATGCATATTTTCATACAAATTTCAGACTGCGGTATACGTGGCGGTTTTTTGTCTGCAGGCAACACATACCGTGATATTTGGAAATATTTCCGTCTGTCTGTGTACAACAACAAACAAGGAATAATGACAAACCAAGAAGTAAGAAGCCAAATCTATTTGCTTCCGATGCGACCAATACTTGCTTCCCTGATCGATTCATATAATCACTTAGAAAAAGAAATTTCATAGGGATTTTAATTTCTCTTTGACCATTAATTTAATATTATCCTGGCAGGCATTTCATTTGATTACCCATTCATTATTGTTCTTTATCATAATTCCTACCCTCTGATGATATTGTTTATTAATTATATCTCATGAATAATATTTAGATTACTAAATTATCATTAAGCTTTTTAAAGTACTTTGACGTTTTCATTTAAATTTCGTTTGTTATCATGATATTGTATGATTATGCCAATTTTCTTGGTCTTTTAATCTCTTTATGATGTTTAGCGATAGATCGTTGTGACTGACGAAGTTTATTTCTCCGAGGATGAAGCAGTGCTATCAGTTGGCTAAGCTACGGTCTTATTGTCATTTTATTACAAACACACGCACACACACACACACACACACACACACACACACACACACACCGACAAACATTCATTCATACATACACATAAATATATATGTGTCTGTATGTTTGTGTGTGTGTGTGTGTGTATAGAACACACAGACACACATCTTGTGTAAAGTAATTTGATTCGCCACCTCACCCCCTGCAACTAATTTTCGTTCGCTTGTCACAGAAACCTAGCTCGTAGGACCCACGCAGCTGAATCGGCTCGAAGTGCTTCAGTTCCTGCGACAAGCCAACCAAACTTTAAATGGCATGGGCCGAATCAAACCGTTTTAAATAATAATATATGTAACTTCTAAATGTATAAAGTGCCTCTTTCTTTCGTTTGTACCCTCAATGGTACACACATACATACGCATATATATATATATAATGAATATTTATTACACGGTAGAGGTTTGCAACGATTTCAACATTATGCCGGTCGATGGGAGAAATATTAGATATTAAATATCAAATCATCCGTCACAAATCAGGCGTACGATACCTTTACTGTTTTTGCCCTAGAATTTTATACAAGTTTTTTTTATGTTTTTTTTTTCGTATTCGATTAATGAAGATCAAAAATATAATTTCCCCAAATTAATTGATTCTCTTTGATGACGTCATTAGAAATTGTAATATCAAATTGGAGATTACAAGAAATTGGCATCAGAAGTCAATGAAATATACAGACTAAAATCTATAAACTAATAAATTCTAACGGAACTAATTATTCTATTTACTGATTTTAGCAAGTCAGTATAATTTTTAAAAGTTCCAGTTTGCCTCATTTCTTGCAGATAACTCATAAAACCCACATCTTTTTTCACCGAAATAGTACCATATTTTGGCAGGTACGTTATTATCGAAATAAAGTTTGCGAAAATCATTACATTCATTTTCTCTTACCAGTTAAGCTTTTACGTTTATAATGATTCTGTAATATATATCATAAAATTTATGCAACTTTGTAATTTTCCTTCGGTAATGTTTAAGTATGTTATATAATCTACATATTTAGACACATACTGTGTCGTATATTCTATTTAATATACAACCATTCTAAATTCTGCACACATGTATACATACATACATACATACATACATACATACATACATACATACATACATACTTGCATACATACATACATATTGTGTTGTGTCGAAAGTTTTACACATATTTTAGTAGTAACTTATTTGTTTCACTTCTGAAGTTACAGCAAAAGCAGCCTAGCATTCGAAGTAGAAGCCATCGTGTGACACAGTCTAAAGACACCTTTCTGCCAGTTCTTTAGTCCCACGTTGATACCAGTTATTGTCTTCGTGGCGAAGAACTCCTTTACTGAAACGTCCACCTCTTTTACGTTAATAAACTTCGCAAGCGCAGCAAGTGAACTATTCATTGAGGAAAATAATAATCTAAGGGAGGTATCTTTCCCTAATCTTAATGTGCATAAGCAGAGGTTAAGCAAGGACCATCTTCCGGAACTTGCTGCCAAACATGGACGTTTCGAACACAAGAGGATGCTCTCCATCAAGTACAATTATGAGGGGATAATTCACAATAGGTTTCTTCCAGATGGTCAAACCATCGATGCCAACCTGTACTCCGAACAGCTGGAGTGATGTGTACCATTGTGCGGCAAACAAATCTCGGTATTGGTTATCAGAAAGCGCGATTTTCTGCGGTAAGATGATGCAAGACCTCATACTGCTCGAATGACCAGGAACTTGAGAGAATCGAACTGATACCACACCCAGCATATAGTCAAGACCTCGCTCCCTCAGATTATTAGTTGTTACAATCGCTTCCTGCGCTTCCGATGTTTCGTCAACCAAAAGGAGGAAGAACAATGTGTGTGAGTGTTTTTATTGCTGTATATATGCATATATATTGTTGTATACGCGCACACATACATGCATATACGTGCATACGGATATATATATATATATATATATATATATATGTGTGTGTGTGTGTGTGTTTGTATGACTTTGTATATGTATAACAATTATCTTGGTCTCAGTCAGCTATTGTATATACCTTGTTTACATTATAGGAATATAATTCGACCCAGAACTTCACTGGTACTTTATTTCATAAACCTAGAGGAATAAACAACTGAATTTCCCTTGCTGGGACTCGAATCCAAAACGTAAAACTCATACCTACATACCACCAGAAATGTTATTCGATGCACTCTCAGTTCTACGAATCTTTCTAAACAAGTAATACTTTTATTCCTCATAGAATTCAGTAACTTCTCAATGGCAAATGGATTTCGAGTAATTTAAAATTAAAGTAGAATACAAATTTCCATAACAAAACAAGAATTCATTAACGTATACTAAAAGCAAACGTAGTCGAACAGTAAATCCCTAAGGATTTCAAAGATGAAGCAAGGGATTTCTTGCTCCCAAATGTATGACAGAAATATATTGATTTTAAAGGTGAAAGTAGAATTAAAAGACAAGTACATTCTACTTCTGCAAGTTCCCTGGGGAGATAGATTATGCAAGAAAATATTGTGATCAGTTTTCTTGCTTCTTATGCATTTATTCCAACATCTCACAGTTATGCATGCAGGTAAAGTTTTGTGGTTTATAAGTTCTTTTGTAACTCTGTCTTTTCTGGTTCAATACCACAGTACGGTACCTTGATCAAGTGTCTTCTACCTCAGCTTGATTTGGTAGACAGAATCAATGTGGAAACTCATCATCGGTGGATTTCCACAGTTTCCCTTCTCTTAGTTGACAGAATAAATTTGTTATCCAGTTTGGCAACACTACCTATCTCTTCGAAATCTTTATTAGGGTCCACTTAGCTGCAAGCATTTGTGTCACGTTTCTTTTTGAAGAAATAAGTTCTTCACTCCGCCACCATAAGTGAAGACCCTGAAAAGGAATCCCAAGCATCGCCTTTCTTCTTCTGATGAAATCATTAAAATAAAACAGCATTGGGAAATGAATTCTATGAAGTTTCCTAATAACCAATTTTCAGACCGTGGTCTGTCTGAAAAAAAATGACTAGGCACACATAAACAGAATCTTAAGTTTTGAAAGACAACTGCTTAAGTGGTTCTTTTCCATTTTATCTTTCATTGTGTCAATAATAAACCTAGAAAGTATCATATTAATTCTGTTCTTGTTGAATAATATTTTATCAAAACACACAGATGATCTATTTTGCTTTGTATCTAACCATGTAACATATCTAGCGATGTTTGATTGAATATTTTAGAGTAACCATGTTAAACATTGTTGAAATATCAGGAAATCTGAAATATAGCAAATTTAAATGGAATTTGTTATGGGAGTATATTCACGTTTTACATTAATATATTTAATAATAACATAATTTCGCAATTCATTTTGTAGTTTGGTTTAGCAAGCAAGGAACCAAACTAGATTCTATTCAATATCTAGCCTAGTGTCCTATAATTTTCCATTTAAATCTAATGAAAACCAATTAGGATTTTCATTTCTGTGAATCAATAAAACAAAGACCAGTAATAGAATCAAGTGGAGTCAACTGATTTCGCAAAAATATAAGGAACTGTTTCGTTTGTGGTGTGTGGTGGGGGAGATGTTGGTGAAAGTCCAGCTATCATATTGGAGAAGAGGAAACACCTTTAAGTCCCTACATCGATCATCAGCTTTCGGATTGGTAAGTACGAGAAACATACGAGGGTCGGCTCTGCCGGATTATTTCTTCACTTTTGCGCTTTTGCTTATTTTAGGAACCTAAATGATTATTTAAGGATCCAATAATAGATACTGGCTTCAAATTTGGGGCACAAGGCCAGCAATTTTGATAGAGTGGGGGTAAACCGATTACATCGACCTCATTGCTCAGCTGTTGCTTATTTTGTCGATCCGGAGAGATGAAAGTAAAAGACGACCTATGCAAGCGATTTTGCCAGCTCACCGCCCTGGTCGAATAATAAAGATTATGAATGTTTATTTCCCTCATCAAATACTTAGGAATTCGATGTTTATTGTAACAAAATCTGCTCTAGTATTGTTACATCTATGCTAGAGAACGCAAAATAATAAGCTAACTGTTGTGGGGGAGCGCTGGAAATATGCATTTACTTCTTACCACATAATATCGTATCTATGTACAGGAACGTCTATATAATGACAGGTGAGAGAATTCATAGATGGAATTAAAAGTTAACCGTTCATTTAAACTTGTTTCTTGCACAACTTAATCTTTTCCCTGAATGATTTTTTTAAATTCTCCCCCACCCAAAATTTTGTCGTGGTTCTGGTGAGAAGTGAAAAGTGAGATTATGATCTTCAGACATTATTAGTTTGACTCCAATAATTCTCTGATATTCTTGACTGTTCAATAAATATGCAAATGATATTTAGCTTTTGTATACGATGCAAATAAGAAAATTAACATTTATGCCATTCAACAGACATGTGACAACAATTGACATAAGCTTTACATATTAGCTACACACTTATCTTCCCAGTATAGACCTATTAATTATATGGACTGTGTGGCAGTCTTCTCTGTAATTGTCTGCTACTTGAAACCTTTAAATTATTCAACAAAATCTTCGAGAATGTCTGCGATATAAATGTTTGTGTTATTCTGATTACTTACAGTAATTCTTCGCCAGACATTTCCTGAGAATGTTGTGTCGTTGATTAATTTGATATTAAATGTGAAAAGAGAGGAATATTTATTGAACAATATGTCATTACACAAATACAACATAATATACATGTAACTCCGCCTGAATTTCTCTCTACGAAATTGCTTACGTGAGAGTCTCTGCTTGTGTGTGTTTGTGTGTGAGAGAGAGAGAGAGAGAGAGAAAGTGAGGAAACAGAATAAGAAAAAGAGGGAGAGTAAGAAAGAAATAGAGTGGAAGATAGAAAGCATGTATGTATGTGGGTATGAGTGTGTATGACAGAGACAGAGGGATTGAGTGTGTTTGTGGTAGTATAATATTGATTTTACAAAAGGTAAACTCATTCATGTTTTGTATGAGTATTTATATTGTTAGAATTAGATATTAAAGAAAAATGTGTATGATAGATCTGATTGAGAGCTATAAAACACACAGATACACCCATTTACAGAAAACATATATACTCCTTCTTTTGTGTATGTGTGTGTGTGTGTGTGTGTGTGTGTGTGTGTGTGTGTGTGTGTGTGTGTGTGTGTGTGTGTGTGTGTGTGTGTGTGTGTGTGTGTGTGTGTGTGTGTGTGTGTCTAGCAAAAAGAAGTTGAAAATGCACGGGGAGCTTCTCAGACTTAACTTGTTTCACAGATTTTCCTGATTTACAACAGTTGAGATAGAAAGACGTGACCTCTGCAACAAATTTCAATAAGTTTTTAAAAATAAACCATCAAAAAGACTACCGGTTCATTTTCAACTTCTGCATTCTAATGTTTCAACGAGTGTGGAATAAAATAACTTCACTATATATATATAGTTAAAGAAGATCGAGGAAAGGTGTAAGTCGCTTACATCGACCACAGAGCTCGACTGATACATATTTGATCGACCCCCAAATGGGGGGAAAGGCAAATTCGTACTCGGCAAAATTTGAACTTAGAATGTAAAGACGCTCGAAATGCCACGATGTATTTTTAGCCCGGTACGCTAAGGATTCTGCCAGCTCCCCGCTTCAGCCAACTAATTACAATAATAATGTAGTGTAATTACACATGCAGACAATGTTTATTTGTATTCGTAAGGGAGGGGCATATTTTCCTAAATTAACTCAAAACACTCAACTATTTGTGATCTCTTGAACTCTGCAAGGATCAAAGACAGCAACGAACGCAGCAGGATTTCAATCTAGAGCCATTTTAATGAATAGATAACATCAAGATAACACTAATATAATTTTACAGCATTTTTTTTTAATGTTTAATTAGAATTGTAGATGTATTGAGGAAGGGATGTAGAGGTAGAAACAGAGAATGGCTTGAATAGATGCAATATTTAAATGACTTTAGTTATTAACATGAGTTATTGTTATTAAAATGATAATTTTTTCCAACTATTAACCTCATCATCTTTAGCTATTCATACATTTACATCTTCTTTGAATAATGTCGGCCTCATGTAAGGTAGTGAGTTGGTAGAATCGTTAGCATGCCACGCAAAATACTTGGCCGTATTTCGTCCGTCTTTACGTTCTGAGTTCAAATTCAGCCGACTGTGCTTACTCTTTCGGCACAACTTTCTCTCAGTCTTTCCTCCTGCATCTAGCAGCTTACCTCAGACAAACCTATACGCCAATGAAACCGGGAAACCAGCCCTTATTAGCCGGGCATGGCTCGAGAAGGAACAAACATAATCTATGGTTTCTATGATTTATTTATACATTGTTTATAATACGTACAGACTTTGCTGTGTGGTAAGAAACTTGCGTTCGAGCCACACGGTTCTGGGTTCGGTCTCCTTGCATGGCACCTCTCATTGCGTGGCTATAGTAGAAGGCATCTTTGGCAGGTGCTTTCGACTATAGCCTCGGCCTAGGCAAAGCCTTGTGAGTATATTTTCTAGACGGAAACTCAAAGAAGCCTATCATGCATTAGTGAGTGTGTGTGTGTGTGTTTACTCCCTGTAACTTAGCGGCTGAGCAAAAGAGACTTATACAATAGGTATAAAGAAATAAAACCTGGGGTCGATTCGTTTGTCTAAAATTTTTCAAGGCTGCGCCCCAGCATGATCGATGTCTAATGAGTAAAACACGTAAACGCTAGAAGATATCCAGGGTTTAGATTATTATCGACACTGCTTATATTCTGATATTCCACGCTTTGCTTATTTCAGTGACAAGATTCTTGTACTGGGGCAATTTCTCCAACTATTCCGAGCATTGTTTCAGTCAGAAGGGATTAAGATCTGCGCCGGGATATAAATATATTCACTGCAGTCCCTGCTTTATAATATCAGAATCATCACTAAGATGAGAGGAACGTTGGAGCACTGGACAAAATTTTATTGTTCGAATTTGTTCTGGTGTTTTACGTTCTGAATACGTGTCTTATGTCGAATTTATTTTTCCGAGTTTGATAACATGAAGTACCAGTAAAGTACTGGAGTCCTTAACATCCACCAACCCACTGGATTCAACATTCATGGCCTTTACCTTCTGAGTTCTTTACGCCCTGAGTTCAAATTCCGCCGAGGTCGACTTTGCCTTTCATCCTTACCGGGCGAATACAACAAGTACCAGTTGGACACTGGGGTCGATGTAATCAACTAACTCCTCCCTCAGAATTGCTGACCTTGTGCTAAAATTTGAAACTATTATTATTATTATTATTATTATCATTATTATTATTATTATCATTATTATTATTATTATTATTATTATTATTATTATCATCATCATCATCATCATCATCATCATCATCATCATCTTCATTATTTGTAATAGATAATTTTTTTTTCACCTCATCTTGTTTCTGAACTTTCTCCTCGCATCTGGTCATATCATAGCAGTTGAATCCAAATCTAGAACTATAGGTCCATATTAGTTAGTGAATTTACTGGTGAAGCCGAGAGAATGTAATCCAATTCATCAGATGATTTCCATTGCTTAATGCAGCAGAAATCATTAAGAGAATAGATTTACTGAGCTGGAAACAAGATGGAATCGCTCGACACAGCTGAGCAGGCACAGCCATTGCTCATACCGTCTTAATATTTGTGATGATGGAGAGAGAGGGGAAGAACTAGCGGGGAGGTCGGTGATGCTACACACGCTATTTATGCCAGAACAACGTATATAAGGCAGTTATCGACTTGACAATTTTACCATCCGGTGGCTGGTGGGCTGGGATGTGAAGGAGGTAGCAAGAAATATTCTCACATACTCATTCTTTTCTTGGTCTTTAAATCTATGACTATTGTGAATGATAACAGGATAAGGTTAAAGAAGTCAGCCAGCTACATCTTCATGTTTCCTTTCAGGAAATCAGAGAAATCTACCCCTGAAGGCATTTTGGTCTCATGTCAATTTAAATTCTTGGCAAACATAGTCAATTACCATTTACATGATCTATTGCATTCTCTTGAACATATGGAATACTTGATAAAAATTCTAGCATACAATTTGTTCTTACTTTTCTGTGGGGATGTGTGTGTGTGTGTGTGTGTGTGTGTGTGTGTGTGCGTCTGTAACTGTCTGTGTATGTGTAGCATGTGTATATGTGTATTTGTGAAGTGAGCATGATTTAATTTCTATATGTATGACAGTGTTATTTATATGCTTTCATATATAGACATACTTATACACACACACACATATATATACTAATATATACACAAATATACATATAGAAATATACACACAAATATATAT
>NC_068993.1:4139597-4142173 GCF_001194135.2 Octopus bimaculoides
TGTGTGTGTGTGTGTGTGTGTGTGTGTGTGTGTGTGTGTGTGTGTGTGTGTGTGTATATATATATGTGTGTGTTCGTATTTGTTGCATGTATAGTATATGTATGTATGTGTTCATAAATGTGTATGTCTGTATGTATATATATATGTGTATTTGTTAGTGTATATATGTGCGTGAGTTTGTGTATGAATGTCTGTTCATGTCTGAGTGTATTTATGTGTGTATATGTGCGTTTGCTTCCGTACATATGTGTGTGCGTTAGTGTATGTGTGTGTGTCTCTATTTAAGTGTCATATGCTATTGCGAAGTGATAAATCCGTCGTGAAATACTGTTGCTATCTGATGTACATCACTAGACACATAGCTAACATTCGTACTTTTAGAAAAAGCATAAAGGTTGCTAAGTCCTACATCCTTCTAAAAAAAAAAGTCGATATAATCACGCTTGTACTAAACATCCGTATTTTTATTCATTTTAGTTAAATATTTATCATTTTTTTACGATATTTTCTTTGTATTTCTTGATAAAACTTCTAACAATGTGACACCCAAACATTTCATACAATGATGCTTCTATATTGTCTTTTGTACACTGACAATAATCACAAGGGAATATATATATATATTTGAATTTATCTGGTGATTTCCAATGATATCGAACATGATAACTTACCAATAAACTTTCATTGGTGACCTATAAATTTTCACTGTTACATCCATAAAAGATACGGTTTGTTTTCAAAGATGCTTGCTGAAATGTCGACATTAACTTTTATACTTCGATAAATTTTAGTGTCCTGTTATTATAACAAAGTAACAAATACTATTTACCCAGTAATGGTTCTACATTAGATGAAACTTAACGTTTACTAACTCTGGTACAAGTAATGCCAAGTAGCTAATTCCATCTTTGTGATACAAAGTGGTGTTTGAATTTCTTTGTCTTTTTTTTTTTAAGAAGTATGGGGCTAGTTTTATACAGATGTTCTAGTGGCACAGCGTTGTATTTGAAGACAAGCATTGAAAAATCCGTATCAGAATGAAAGCTAAGAGGATGCTGCAGGTGTAGCAAATCATCATCATCATTGTCATCTTTGTCGTCGTCGGTTTAATGTTTACTTTCTCATGCCTGCATGAGTTAGAAGGAATTCTAACAAAGATGTTTTCTACTGCTGGATGCTTTCCTTGTCGCTAAATCTTACCACTTCCCAAAGCAAGGTATATATTTCCACAAGTCCAGATATATTTTCACAGAAGATTGGGGAAAAAATGACACCGCTTATATGACGGTAACACTCGTTCACAATTATCGCCCTATGTCAGGATAAGAATACAAAGACGCACACATATACATACAGACATGTGTACACAAACATAAATATATGTATATGCATATATATGTATGTGGTATGTATGTGTGTGTGTGTCTTTAAGTTCCTTAACTGTAATAAAAGGTTTACATTTTGCTACGTTTATTTAGAACTCCTTGGTCTTGTGCGTATGTGTGCGTTTATTTGGAATACAGTATGTACCAAACTATTTGAAGATAAAGCAAAAACACTCGTCATATATCGCGGGTCACCTATCGCGGGTCACCTATCGCGGTTTATTACTTAAGCTTACGCCGATTTTTCCGCGGTGTTGTTTTGCATTTATAATAAAATAAATATATACAAGTTATAAAAATAACAAGAGCACTCAGAAAGCTCTCAAAAATTAAGTAAAAGACAGGAAAAAATAATCCAGAATCCTTGTCCGGTATCGGATCGATCCCAAAATCTAATCATTTCGTGCCAGTCACGAGGCCAAAGATACCTGAAAGTTTCATCCAAATCCATCCAGCGGTTCTTGAGATATCTTGTCCAAAGTCTAACAAACACGACTGAAAGCAATACCTCCGCTCTCGCTAAATTGGAGGTAATAAAAGAAAAATATACAGTATAGGCGCAGGAGTGGCTGTGTGGTAAGTAGCTTGCTTACCAACTACATGGTACCGGGTTCATTCCCACTGCGTGGTACCTTGGGCAAGTGTCTTTTACTATAGCCTCGGGCCGACCAAAGCCTTCTGAGTGGATTTGGCAGAGAGAAACTGAAAGAAGCCCGTCGTATATATGTACATATATATGTATGTGTGTGTATATGTTTGTGTGTGTATATGTTTGTGTGTCTGTTTTTGTCCCCCAACATCGCTTGAGACCCGATTGTGGTGTGTTTACGTCCCGATAGAATAAGTACTAGGCTTCCAAAGAATAAGACCGATAGGATACGTACTAGGCATCCACAGAATAAGTCCTGGGGTCGATTTTCTCGACTAAAGGTGGTGCTCAAGCACAGCCGCAGTCAAATGACTGAAACAAGTAAAAGAGTAAAAGAGTACAGTACTGTTTTTACTTCGTGGATTTCACCTATCGCGGAGCGTTTTAGTACGTAACAGCCGCGACAGACGAGGGATTACTGTACAATCAATTAATTAAGCGTAACTGAAAAACTCATTATGGAAACCATGTGAATGACGAAGAAGATACTAATATATTTACTTCATTTCAAACATTTATTTAGATTTCAATTGGTCGATAAA
>NC_068993.1:4143159-4143685 GCF_001194135.2 Octopus bimaculoides
ACACACACACACACAAACACACAAACACACACACACACACACACACACACAGAATGTATTTATTACCAGACACATGAACTTAAAGCATATGAAATGTACATTTCTCTGTAAGCCTCAGAACACATTTTTGAGATGCAGTCATTCAAAGCAGCTGGTTTCAACCCACGTGGTAGCCGTCCCCAATCCATGTAACTCACGTTTCATCCCATCGGGTATTGAGTCGCTTCGATGGGATTCAAAGAGAGTTCACTCGCCTGGCCATTATATCACACGCGTAAAGAATCTATGAATGTTCTAAGCCAGAACCCTTTGAGACTTGGCAAATCTTGCACTTCAAAACACAGAAGCTCTTTCTCACTCTCTCTCTCTATCTCTCTCTCTCTCTCTCTCTCTCTTTCTCTCTTCTCTCCCTCCTCTCCCTCTCTCTCTTTCATTCTTGCTTTCTCTCTATCACTCTCCTTCTTTCTACGTCATATGTACATTTCATATGCTTTAAGTTTATGTGTCTGGTAATAAATACCTTCTG
>NC_068993.1:4143848-4145032 GCF_001194135.2 Octopus bimaculoides
ATATACAGTGCGTGTGTTTTTATTGGCTAAACTGGCAATATGACCATCCCAAAGTACAACAACATATATATATATATATATATATATATATACATATATATATACACATATGACGTAGAAACAAGGAGAGTGATAGAGAGAGAGAAAAAGGGAGTGAAGAAGAGAGATAGAGAAAGATAGAGAGCGAAAGAGAGAGAAAGGGAAAGACAGAAATAGAGGGTGAGAGAGATAGAGAGAGACAGATATATAGCGAGAGAGATAGAGAGAGAGAGAGAGACAGACGGACAGAGAATGGAAGGGAGGAGGAAAAGCAGAGAGATTGTGAAGGCGAGAATGATGTCGAGAGAAAGAGAGAGAGAGAGAGTGAGAGGGAGACAGAGAGGGCGAGGGAGAGAGAGAGTGAGAGGGAGAGAGAGGGAGAATAAGAGAGAGAGAGGGAGAGGGAGAGAGATAGAGAGGAGAGAGAAGAGAGAAAGAGAGAAGAGAGAAAGAGAGAGAGAGGAAGAGAGAGGGTGAGAGAGAGGGAGAGAGGGGGAGAGAGAGAGAAGAGAGAGGGAAAGAGAGCGAGAGGGAGAGAGATAGGGAGAGAGAGAGATGGAGAGAGAAGGAAAGAGAGAGGGAGAGAGTGTGAGAGAGTGATAGAGAAAGCAAGAAAGGAAGAGGGAGACGGAGAGAAGAGAGAGAGAGAAAGTGAGAGAGAGAAAGAGAGAAAGAGAGAGAGAGAAAGCAAGAATGAAAGAGAGAGAGAGAGAGGAGGGAGAGAAAGAGAGAGAGAGAAATAGAGAGATAGAGGGAAATAGAGACAGAGAGAAAGAGAGAGAGTGAGAGAAAGAGAGAGAAAAAGAGAGAAAGAGACAACTTCTGTGTTTTTCAGTGCACGATTCGCCAAGTCTCAAAGGGTTCTGGCTTAGAACATTCATAGATCCTTTACGTGTGTGATATAATGGCCAGGCGAGATAACTCTCTTTGAATCCCATCGAAGCGACTCAATACCCGATGGGATGAAACGTGAGTTACATGGATTGGTGACGGCTACCACGTGGGTTGAAACAGCTGCTTTGAATGACTGCATCTCAAAAATGTGTTCTGAGGCTTACAGAGAAATGTACATTTCATATGCTTTAAGTTTATGTGTCTGGTAATAAATACATTCTGTGTGTGTGTGTGTGTGTGTGTGTGTGTGT
>NC_068993.1:4153233-4157712 GCF_001194135.2 Octopus bimaculoides
GGGGGGGGGGGTAAGGCTGTGAATTGGCAGAAGTGTTAGAGCATCAGGTACGATAGACTTATCGTATTCATTCTTCTTTCGGTATGCTGAGATCAAACCACACACAGGTTGGCTTTGATTTTAAACTTCTAATGGATTGATAAATACAGCACCACTCCATCTGGGGATCTGAATATTCCTTTCTTCATCTTTCAGATTGTCCTTGTAATTCGAGTGTCTCGGCTTGTCTACATTAAGTATACACTCCAATCAATTTCGAAATTAACAAAGAATTCCGAAGAATTTAGCAAAATAACTTATTCATCATCAAATTGGTGCTTGGAACAAAAGTAAGCAAAAAAAATTAGAAATGGAAACACTTTTAAAATGGGTGGCGGGGTTCCACAGACGCTAAAAACTTTGGAACAACAGAAAGCAAGATCTGTCAAAGATATAAGTCTGATTTTCAATTCAAACTAAAGCTACCAAAATTATAATGCTAATGTAATTCCGTCACTGGCAGAATCAGACATTCCACAGGAAACCAGAACTTCAGCTATTAATCTGCAATTGTTGATTTCAATTTTTGGAAAATTTATTTTACAATTAAATTTGTTTCTATCAAGAACTGTTCACTTGAAGTCCTACCCCAAAACCCTTTGAAGGTCTCCAAAAGATCTTGGAGTAGAACTTCATATTTCTTAATTGTGAGGAAGGGCAGAAGCTAAAATCAAGTTTAGAATCTTCCAGACTGAAAAAGGGAGAAATGGAAATGCTGGTCTCAGTGCTAAAGTCAGCCAAGTTAATAGGGGCTAGGTATGCCACGGTGGATTTGAAAAAAAAAGCATAAAGATCTGGAACAAACACTGCAAGGTATTCTGTCTTCCTGCCCACCGCCACAGAATTGTACTTTATTTGTCGACCATGTAAACATGGAAATCAAAGTGGATTTCAGTGTGATTTGAACTCAGAATGCACGGAGCCCGAATACAATACCACAATGCATTTCGTCCAATCCTTTTTTGACGCCGAAATACCAAATATTTTTTTGCAATATTTTCCTAGCTCAAAGACAGTTCTCTGCCACTGTCGATAAACCTCTATTCATTACAATCATTTACTCAGCCAGAAATAAATTTCCGCTTAAGTATTCAAAGGTTTTTTTATCCATTTTAAAAATTTTATTTATTATTATTATTATTATTATTATTATTATTATTATTATTATTATTATTATTATTATTATTATTGTTATTGAAACTGTGTCTTTTTGTTTTCTACGTAATTTTGTAAACCGTTTCCGTAGCAACTAGTTCCGTTTTCTTTGCAGCTAAGACATGTTTATTAACTACAGGACATACTTTACGCTTACGTAACGCTTTTAATCTTTTAATCCACACCAAAATAAGTTATATTTTTAGTCGAAGTTTATTTCCCGACAGCAACAACGTAAAGATTAGGCTCAAGTCGTAGTAATACTTCCTGACCATAACGCTAATAGTAGACACTTTCACCTTGAACTTAGACACGATATTTTGCAACCTCAGGATTTTCTCAACATTATGAGACAAGGAATGGTATGGCAATAACACTTTTTCTATATTTAGACCTCGACGAAAAGTATCACCGATAACATCTTCCACAATTGAGACGGAATTTAAAGACAAGGTTTTTAAGTTGTTCAGGCTGTTCTGTCATCGAATATAGTCTTATTTGTCCATTAAGCATATATTTTACAGCTAGTATATTTAGGTGGAATGGATTTGTTGTTCTTGAATAGTATGTAATGTCATTTTCCACCATGTCTTTTGTAATTTCAGTCCACTCTATTTCATCGTGTGAATTAGCTGCTGTAACTCCTAGACTTAATAGAAATAAATCCTTTTCATCGGACTCATCTAGTTTCATATGTCTAAGATAGCTTTGAATCTAGATAATAAATTTATCAAAGGTCTCTGTTGAATTATCGTTTGACGTAGAGGGTTTGATTCTTATTGATGGCAGAGTTGATTGTCGTAACTTCTGAAGTGTGAAAATTGTTGTAATACGTAATTTCGAAGAGTCCAATATCCAGCAATATACCTATTGTGCACTTCAGAAATCAACGACAAGAAAAGTCATTCCAAAAGTCATTTCAGATGTGCAAAGTACGCATGCGCTTAGTACTAAAGTAGTTCTGCATAGTCAGAATGCTATAATACTTCTAATGTCAGTAAATAAGATGAAGATATAATAATTATAGAATATCCAATACTACAGTATACGCAGTCTGTCCAAAAAGACACAGAACTAATAAAACAGCGCCAACATGTCGGAGAAGCATACTTTTGACAGCAATATTCTGTAT
This sequence comes from Octopus bimaculoides, assembly GCF_001194135.2. Taxonomy (NCBI): domain Eukaryota; kingdom Metazoa; phylum Mollusca; class Cephalopoda; order Octopoda; family Octopodidae; genus Octopus; species Octopus bimaculoides. Next base: position 4,155,560 of record NC_068993.1, read on the forward strand.
GAGTGACAATGTCTTTCGCTTTAATAAGAGATGCATCAGGTCACGTCTGTTTATTATCAATCTAAACATCCGATAGGGAATGTATGTTTAATTACCTTGGTGATTTGACGAAAGCTGAGTAGTGAGGAATTTGGAAAAGTATCATGTTTGTGTAAAACTCTGTTTTAAATTGGGGAAAAAATATCTAATGTTGCAACTTGTGTAAAGGGTTTGAGAGTATTTGAGTTATTGCGAGCGGTTCCAGCTTTTGAAGTCTAAAGGAACATCTACTCAAAATGATCCTAAATCAGAATGGCACTTTATGATAATGGATGATGAGTGCTATGAGAAAGTGCGAACTGTGATCTGTGAAATTCGTCACCTGAATGTTTTTTTAACTTCCAATGAAGGAGCCTTGCATCTAGGTTAGAAACTGGCCCTTTCTCTACTGGCAAGAAATCTTGAAATAAAGCTGAAAATGACATACATACATACATACATACATAAAAACGTACATACAGACATGTTTGACATGTCTGTATGTTCAAAGGGGTAATACGCTCAGACTGAAACATCTATGAAAATATTTTCTGTCATGAAAAATGTTAATTACTGCACTTTCAGCAACGAGAATTATGGAATAAAACTGAAAACGTAATCAAAATTTTCAACATTACTTTGCTTTAAACAACCTTAACTATGAAATAAAAATCAAAGACAACAGAAAATCATAGCATAATGAAACAAGTACAAGCGTTAGGCTCTAAACAAGCTTAACTATGGAGAAAAACGAAGACATTTGAAATTTTCGACATGATGAATCGATGTAACGGAGATCTATAAATTCAGGTATCAAAAAAGAGAAATAGGAGTATCTTTTATGAAACGTGGAATTTCCACGGGTACCACAAGAATATCTTAATTCAGCTTCAGCTTCATTAATAAAGAACTGTCTTACCATTTTTACTTTTGTTTTTACACCTAAGTACTGTCTCTATATTCTGCTTATATCAAAGGAAAAGAAATATTTCAAAAGACAACAGAAAATGTTGGGGTTTTACATGGAGAAACGCTACAGAAGATATTACGAAAAATCAATACATTATACAAAGAACAAAACAATAGGAAGAAGTCGAAAACAAATATAAAGTAATTCCAGCAACTATATACGGAATATTTCGGTGAAAAAGAGAAGCAATATCAAAACCAATGAAGTTCATTCATATGAAGAATGGTTTAGAAGAAGTATCAGCTACAAACAGCAGTAGTAAGTCAACACGTAGTGTGCAAGAGGTATAAAAGACACGATGTGTAAGTTTATTAAATTTTTTCCTTCATGTACAATCCTGAATACATAACTATTTTTGATCACTTCTGCCAATTTTATTTAGATACATGCAGGGAAAGTGGGAAGAAAGAAAAAAATAAACAGAATATCTCTAAGATCTCATTTGCAGACTAAAAACAAAATGGTTAGTGCATATAAATAAATTTACCTTTCTATCAATCTATCTCCCTTTCTATGTATCTATGCAATTGCTCTATCTATATGTACCTAAATACATACACACACACACACACACACACACACACACACACATATATATATATATATATATATATATATATATATATATATACACATATATATACTACACGAATGTGCTGTGTCTGTGTGTGTACATGCAAAAACACACACAAGTGTATATATATATTTATATATATGCAGCACTTAACCGAGATTAATCTCTGTTGGAGCTCCGAGTCTGCGTTACTTCGCTCATCAATCAACACAGTCATTGCGAAACTCAGACACTCAGAGTACCACCAGAGATTATCTTCAACATTATAATAAATAATGATATTGTACTTGAATACCGAGTACAATTTCCTCTTAACAAATTCAGACACGTTGCACACGCACACGCACACGCGTGTGCGCGCACAATCACATATAGACATAAACACACGCACACACACACACACACGCACACACACACACACACACACATACAAGCACACATATGTAAACCTATCTATTTATCTATCTATCAACCTATATCGACAGATAGCACACACACACACATACATATATGTGTCTATATCTATATCTGTCTATCTATACATGTACATATATATACATATATATATATATATATATATATATATATATA
>NC_068993.1:4158294-4163294 GCF_001194135.2 Octopus bimaculoides
ATATATATTAATGTATAGATATACGTATATATATAAGGACCTATGCATGTGTGCGTCTGTGTATAAGTATGAGTGTACTTGTATACGAGTATATTTACATATACACATCCACATATCCATATATATGTATGCATACATATACATGTGTATGTATTCATGTATGTATGGGTGCAAGCGTATATGCATGTATGTATCTATGTATGTGCATATATCTACAAATGTGTGTGTATATATATGCATTTATGCTCGTGTGTGTGTATATATGCATTTATGTTTGTGTGAGTGTACGTCTGTGCATGAACGTATAAAAGTGTTATAAAAGTACATGAATGCAATTTTATTCATACATACATAAATATGTACAGACTCAGATATAAATATATGCTGCGACATAGATATATGCTTACACACACACACGCACACACACACACACACACACACATTCTCACATACCTACACACACAGAAGCACAGGTGTTTATTTTGGGTGTGTCTCGGTACACAAGCATTTGCATCTAGTTGGGAAAACTACAGCAAAATCATATTCATAACACCTGAGTCCACTGCTGATCCGTATATCGCAGAATAGCTTCTAATATTTTGTTATCCATTTTTACACACTTGTTTTTTTTTTTGTTATATCATATTTTTATATTCTATTCTTTATTTTCTATTTATTTTCATATATATTCTTTGTTGTCGTTATTCTTTCTCCCGACTTTTATTATTATTTCTTTTAGCCATTATTTTAGTTCTCCTAGTCGAAAGACTTATGGCTAACATTGTGATAACATTGATGGAATATTCTATTCAAAAATTATCCGAGAGATATTACTACATATAATATAATTGTTTTATCGGAATAGATTATTTTAATTACGTGTGTAACATCTATATTAATATATGAACAAAATCACTGCACCAGGAATTTCTGGTAACCAAGACATGAAAGAAATTGCTTAATAAACAGGATTAAGGTAACAAAAGTTATGCATCAAAAATCCATATTTTCGTGTCGTGGGTATAATTAGGCTTGTATCTATTATATATTCCGTTTTTGGCCTAATTCTACACCCATAAACTATGAGGGAGAGGGACAACATATGACTGTGAGGTTATAATGAGCAGTCCGTCGATTACAAAAACGTGAATTCCAGTTGATCGGATCGACGGAACAGCCTGCACGAGAAATTGGTGTGCAAGTGGCAAAGCACAGTAGAACTGAACCCGATATTTTGTGATTACAGAAGGAACTTCTAACCATTCAGCCATGTTGCCTTCATCTAATGTACCGCTTGTGTAATACTTGCAGTACTTTAAGAATTAATCTACGAGTCTTATATGAAAAATTATTTATAATTACATCTAATTAAATGTTTATATATTTAAATTACGTGTTGGTGCAGACAGAAGAGGTTCCAGTAAAAACGGTTTCGTATGTTTTTCATTTGTGCTTGTATCCTGATTCACCTCTAAGCATTTAATCTTTATTCAGCAATACATAAGTTTTCAAAATGAAAATTAATATAATTAAATGTAATTGGTAATTAAAGGTTTCGTATATTGAAATTTCCTTAATTATAACCTTTCGAGTATTTATGACAATTTTTCTGAAATATTCAACAGCAAGAAATCAACCTTATAAGGAAAAATATTTGAAATATATAATTATATTGTCACTTTAGACTTTAAGGCTGGACTGATATTAATAATAATCGTTTGGCACAGTTCCATGAAATTGTTTTACTCTTTGAACCATCAGTTCAACGAAGAACTCCTGATGACTTCCTTTGCAACTCCTCGTCACCGTCAATGCTTTTGGGTAGTTCTCAGAAGGTGGTGTGAAAGATTTATTCTCACCCACTGCTTTATATTCTCCACCCACCGCTGATGTGGCCTCCCTCGCTGAAACGGGCACAGGAAACATTCAAGAATGATATAGTCAAGAAATGGTACGGTGGAGTAAAGTTGATTGACTCGATCTCAATACATCACTGAAGAATATTTTATCAACTCTCAACGGTTCTAAAGTTTAGTTGACATTTATAGAACCAAAACTCGCACATACGTGACATTTTATTTCTGAGAACAGAGAATAAGTAATACTCTAAAACCATTCTCCAGACAAGAACTCACTAACAATGATTTTGTTGCATTTTTTTTACTTCTAATTACTTGACGAGTTCCTCTTGCAATCTAACATTCTCTATTGCTACATTTTTTAGTAAAACCGACAGATTTTCCCACTATTTTTCCTTTCCAGTAAGATTTACCATTTGTTATTAATTATTGCGCCTTTTTTATAACCACTTAATTCTCTAATCCAGTTCCTTGTCGGAAAAAAAAAATAAAGCAGACCTCTACAATGTTGTGGAACTGGAAATGTTTGGTTTCCAAACACGTAAAATTAAAAACAATTACCGGTATTTCGCCACGTCACTCAAAATATCACCCGTAGTTTTCTTTGTAAACAATTCGGAATTTTTGGAAGCTGATCAAAACAACAGATGGATGCGGTCAACACAAATCTGTCCTTTCAGATTTGTCGTAGGCCACCGATAATTTGTCGTGTATAGCAAGAGAAACCGGGGTTAAAAAAGTAATAATTATTAACAGATTGACTTGATCTAGTCAGTCGGTTAGTAAGCAGTAAATTGGTGCCTGAAATCATTAAGAAGTTCGGAAGAGAAGATGTTATTGACAAGAAAAGACAACTAAAGCTAATAGATAATGCCATGAGCGGCGAAGCATGACAGCAAACGAAATTCCCTAACTGACACCACAACCAATTGATCAACAGAACTTGTCATGCGAATGACTTAGACTAATTCTGTTTTGATAACCTGGCTGCCAATAAAATATGTCAGTTAACAATATAAGTTAACACTAACCATTCCAGTATATCAACATTGATCACTTCACAGAAGCTTCCTTCTTTACCTAAAATGGAACACGTATACCTACCTGATATTGTGAAATGAATTCCGTTTATTCTAGTCTTTGTTGCTCTAGCGGACCGTCGTGACTGGTGTTTCTTTCAAACGTAACAATGACTAAACATATGACGAACAACTGATTTCCATTCATATCCTCATCAGCTCTGGCTCTTGTCATCCTATTGTGTTACAGAGCCATTCCGGAAAATGTGAATAGACCACTGTTGTTGTTGTTGTTGTTGTTGTCTAGCCTTGTTTTTTTTTTTTTTGAACTGACGTTGTGATATTTGTTATAGTTGTTCGTTGTCTCAATCCTGTTGCCATTGTTGTTGTAGTTGTAGCTATTGCTTCTTTTGCAACTGCTGCTACTGTTGTTGTTGGCGGTGATGGTGATGTTCAAGTAGTTGGCTTGTTTGTTTCTCTGTACTCTTGTTATTTATTATTATTTTTTTTCCTTTTCTGAGATTTCAAGTGGCCAAACATTTTGGCCTTGGAGCTGGTTTTACTGCTGGTTTTACTCCCGCCGCGCCCCCACCTGCCTTCAACTTTGTCGACCTCTTTATTTCATGCAACTCCTCCCACCGATCCACCCTTGTTACCATAATTCAGCGAAGAAAGCAGCTGCTGTCAAATGGGAATCAATTGTTGCCATGTCATTTAAACATAAGCTGTGATATTGAGAAGACTAATTAATTCAAAGACTCTTACCCCAAACACATTCAAACAGCCATTGATTTGCCATCAAAATCAACGATTACAGCATGAATACTTTGAAAATAACATGATGTCTAGCTATTGCATAATAACGGTTCTTTATTATTGATATTACACTTTTGTTGTTCGTGTTGTTCTTACTCATCTTCAACAGCGTTCAAGACATCTTGCTTTCCCCTCACCCCATCCCCCTTCCTTTTCCTTTTCGTCTTCCTCTACGTTCTTCACCGTTCTTATTCTTTCAGTTATGTCAATACTATTATATTACTACAGTCTTTGTAATGTTATCGTTCTTCTCTGTTACATAACAAGCTAATTATTATTATTATTATTATTATTATTATTATTAGTAGTAGTAGTAGTAGTAGTAGTAGTAGTAGTAGTAGTAGTAGTAGTTGTATTTTCTGTTACTTCCCTGTTTATACGTTATATGTGTGTGTGTGTGTGTGTGTGTGTGTGTCTGTGTGTCTGTGTGTGCGCGTGTGTGTGTGTCATTTCGATTGGATCGTTCTGAACCGCTCTCGATGTTTTTGCCAACACTTGGTGGTTAAAGAAAACATAGAAGCTACCACCACCACCACTACCACCATAACTGCTGCTACTACTACTACTACTACTACCACCACTATCTTTATGGCTGTTGTTCACCATAAACATTTGAGTTTTAAGAAAATTCCAAGTAGAAAACATTTTCTCCTCGGTGTAACGTAACAAAGGTTTTATTCAGGTAGCTTATGTTAACACCAATGGTATCTGGATCGATTCGATATCCACTCTCATTACATAGTGTTAACGAAATGTCGAAATGTCTGTCTTTTAGGCATTTTTCTAACTCTACTTCTGCATTTATGAGATTTGCAATATTTGCAAGTTTCAAGATGGCTGCCTCAAGAGTGACAATAAAAGGAGCTTGGCACAATGACAGAAATGACGACGAGGGAGATAATAATGATGGAGAAGAGGACGATGACGGAGAGTATGATGATGATGATGTCGACGATGAAGATGACTACGATGATGATGATGATGACGATGACGTCGATGATGACGATGAAGACGATGATGACAACAACGACGATGATGGCAATGATGATGGTGGTGAAGTTGATAAGATTGTTTTTGATTTCATATATTCGTTTATTTCTTGTTTAAAACGACTAATACATACAAAAGGAACTTGTATCGGAATCCGATTCTGAAGGAAAAAAAAGGTGCGTTGTTTCATTGTTGATTGCAGACATATATCATTAATGCAGTAGAACTACGGTTATTGCTTATAATCTCCAAGAAAAGCAAAAACCAAACTCCTCATTGAAATACAGCTCCGTAAAAACTAACATAATTATTAGCG
>NC_068993.1:4165637-4166195 GCF_001194135.2 Octopus bimaculoides
TATATATATATATATATATATATATATATATATATATATATATATATATATATATATATATATATATATATATATGTATGTATGTGTATATATACACACACATATATATATATATTATACAAATATACATTATATATGTATTGATGCATATGTGTAGTGTGTGTTCGTGCATGTGTGTGTGTACGTGTGTGTGTTTGTGTGTATTCATAATGGAGTGATTGATTCCAGGAATAATGAAAGCAACCATACAATAATCTATAAGATTATGATTATTGCTTTTCCTCTCCTCCCAAACACCCACCCACCAGCATGCTGTACATCTGGCTTTATGTCAGAATCAATTTAAGAAATATTTACTTTAATTATTATCATTATTATTATCGTCATCATCGTCATCATCCCAACATCCTCATCCTCATCATCATCATCATCATCACTAGTTTTAGTAGGAGTATTCATACTATTAGCATCTTTCAGGTTTTCTCTTTTCTCCAAGAAGAACAGAAACGATGTTTTTGTAAAGAATCGAGAATGTGTTGTGTTAAAAGAACTGAACAG
>NC_068993.1:4171212-4176212 GCF_001194135.2 Octopus bimaculoides
ACACACATGCATACACATACTCATACATACATATACACACTCATACACACACACTAATACAAATATTAAAAAAAAAATACAAGTCGGTGTGAGTGTGAATATAAATACATACACATATGCACATACATACACATATATATATATATACCATCATCATCATCATACATATATATACATGCATATATATATATATATATATATATATATATATATATATATATATATATATATATATATATATATATATATGTATGTGTGTATATATAAACATATATCAATGTGTGGGGGGGGGGGTTAAAATAAAAAATACTCCTACAATAAAGGAAGTTAAAACATCTTTTCCTCTTCTTCCAGATAACAACAAACAAATCAAAACAAAACAGAAACAAAAATGAAATCAAAAGCAAATTTAAACGAAGCCTCTCCACAACAGCCCACCCTTACTTCCTGCTCCACCCTGCCCCTCCCTGCTCCACCCTGCTCCAGCTGTTTACTGCAATGATCAATCAGTAGGAGCCACATGGGAATCCATGTCTGAGTAGCTAAGGTCAAACATATAGCTTTATTAGGCAATATAGCAGATCGGTTTACACTGCCGAGGCCTCTTCCCTCGTATATTTGTGATGCTGTTACTCTTTGGAACTCCTTTATTTTGCTGAAACTTCTCTTGCTGACTTTCAGGAGAGACGAGAGAGAGAAGGACAGCAGAGTAAATATAGCATGCACACACACACACATGCACAGATGCACATATAAACACACATGCATATACGCACGGATACATACACACACAGATGCACATACACACACATACATATACGTACACACAGAAACACAGACACACACACACACAGATGCATATACACACACATATGTGTGTAAACACACACAGATACACATACACAGAAACACCCAAACATACACACAGACGTAGAGATGCACATACACACAGATGCGCATATATACACACACATACATATACGTACACACTGACACATAGACACACAGATGAACATACACACATATACATGTGCACACACACACAGAGGCACATACATACTCACACACACAAACAGAAGCACATACATACTCACACACACACACACACACACATGTATGTATGTATGTGTTTATGTATGAAATATAATAGCAGGAAGGGTGGAGAAGCAAAGACTAAAGATGATAATATTAATAATATTGATAATAATAAATTGATAATAATAGTAATAATAGTAACGTTAATGGTTATGGTGGTGAAGATGGGGTGGAGCTGTGATTTGGTATCAGGTGGTGTTGGTGGTGGTGGTGGTGGTGGTGGTGGTGTGCAGGAATTGGAAAAAACATATGAAAATGGTTTGTGTGGTGTTTTTTACATCTATGCAAAAAGGATTCATAAATATATATGTATGTACGTATGCATGTATGTATGCATGCATGTATGTATGTATGTGTGAATGCACGTGTATGTGTGTATATATATATATACCTATATATGTGTGTGTGTGTGTATATATATACATATATGTGTGTGTGTGTGTGTGTGTATATATATATATATAGAGAGAGAGAGAGAGACATACATGTACACACACACACATATATAGACAGATAGATAGATAAATATAGATATACGTATACGTGCACATGTAAATATACAACTGCATACATAGACATGTGTGTATTTATGTATATATGTATCTATCTATCTATATATATATATGGATTATATCTACATATCTATGTATATGTATAGGGATATATATCAATATACATGTGTGTGTTAGTATATAAATATATATACATACACACATATTTATGTGTGTGTCTGTATGTGTATATATATATGTATATATATATATATATATATATATATATGTATGTATATGTATGTATATGTATATGCTTAGTTGTGCATTTCAATTTGCTGGGTAACAACTCACAAACTCTATATGTAGACATTAAATTTAATATAACAATGAAAAGTGATGCTTATCAATATAGGACACCTTAATATATTTATGTATTTGCATGTAAATATATATATATGTACATTTATAGAGAGAGATGCAGACACATGCACACACATACACCACATATACATGTATAAATACAGATATATATTTCTAGATGTACATGTGTGTGTATTTACGTGTGTGCATAATATATATATATATATATATATATATGTGGATGTGTGTGCATAAATTTGATTGCCAACAATGTTCACACTTCTTCATGATGTGAATTCATAAGATAGAGTTATAAAATATTTTGCCTCGTAATCTACCAAACCTTAACACATCTCGTTACTCTTCACCAGAATGATAATAATATCAATAATTATTGCTTCTGACATAGGTACAAGGCTAGTAATTTTGCCTCAAGTACATCATCTGCCCTGTTTTTATCGACCCTGGAAGCATGTAAGGTAAAGTCGGCCTCGGCAGTATTTGAACCCAGAACATAAGGAGCTGGAAGAGATGCTTCTAAGCATTTCATCTGTTGCAGCAACAACTCTGCCAACTTGCTGCCAGTGCAGTCTGTCTGAGGTCCTTGACATGACTTGACAGACAGCATAAACCCTCAGCACACACAGGTTCTTCAACATCACTATACTGGATGCTGTGCAGCATCTTCAATAATAATGATGATAATAATAGTAATAATAATAATAATAATAATAATAATAATAATAATAATAATAATAATAATAATAATCGTTGTCGTTTAACAGCCGCTTTCCATGTTGGCATGGGTTGGGCGGTTTGACTCAGGACTGGTAAGCCAGAAGCCACCTGACTGGCTCCCATGCTGATGGCACATAAAAAGCACCATTCAAGAAGAAGAAGAAGAAGAAGAAGAACAACAACAACAACAACAACAACAATAATGATATGAATAATAATAATAAACAATTGCTTATATTATAATTTCTAACCTTATAAAGAAATGAAAATTTAAGGAATTATGTTAACTGCTTTGCAATGTCACCTTTGATGGGTGAAGGGTGAAGAAAACAAGTGAAGGAAACAGTAAAATGGTTACGTTTTTTCATCCATTGCCAAAAGCATTAAATTAATTGAGAGAAATACAGAAGAATCTTTAATAAGTTACAGACAATCATTCCTTGCATTTTGTCAACTGACTCCACAGCATCACAATTATTAGAGCTTTAAACAATTTATATAAGTAAACTCAAATGACATTTGTATTTTGGTACGCTTCATCGAGAACTTAAAAGTAGAATTTCCTGCATGTTTAAATTGCTTGGAGACATATGGGGTGAATTTGGTTAGAGTGGGTGGTGATGTTGGGGGTTGGTTGGTCTTCAGATTTCTTTAATTAAGTGATGGCAGATATAACTATGAACGACGAAGAAAGAGAAGGGAGAATGGATACGTTAAAGGCATCTTTTATAAGAAAGTTTTCCTGAGAAACAGTTGATTGCAATCAGTTTTGACATAATTCAAGACCAATGACAGTTCCTGCTTGCTGACACTTCCTTAAATTATTGCTCAAACTCAGAGTGTCTCTCTTAAACAGAACACACAGATGTTAATAGGTCAAATATTTCTATCAGACAAGTCGAAAGAGAAAAAGACAGAGCAAAGATACAAAAGACGGAAGAAACAGGAAGTTAACTGTCAGACAGCTTGAGAAGGAATTTTGCTTTTGTTTGCAGAATTTATTTCGGTATTCCTGGTGTTATTTTAGTGTTTTGTCTCTACTGTAGACTATGTGAAATATGTGCTGATTGTATAATCGATATCTGACACCACAACACCAACAGCTCATGCAATATGTACCGTGTTATACAGTTACCCGGCTCATAATATATCCTGTACAGAACCGCCACCAAACAATATAACACGATACATATTCTAGACTATCAACACTCAATAACTGTTTCTGATGGAAGCACAAGGCCAGAAATGTTAAGGGGAAGGGCTAGTCAATTCCATTGGCCCCCAATACATGACTGGTACTTTATTTCATTGACCTCAAAAAAGGTAAAAAAACAAAGTTCACCTTGGCAGGATTTGAACTCAGAATTTAAACTAGATGAAATAATTATTTCTACTCTAGGCACAAGGCCTTGAAAATTTCTTTTGGAGAAGGGGGCTAGTCGATTATATCGACTGCAGTGCATAACTGGTATTTAATTTATTGACCCCGAAAGGATGAAAGGCAAAGTCAACTTCAGCAATAAGTACATGGAACAAATAGGGGCTGAAAAAAGAGTGGAGCACTTGCAGAAAGCAGCACTGCTTGGAATCTCTCGAATACTCTGGAAGGTGCTCAAAAAATAAGAGGTGTTACCTTAGTTCACTGGTAGTGAACAGCTGACACTGTAGTTCATCTTCAGCATTAGAAGCTGTTCAAAGGCAATAATAATAATAATAATAGTAATTATAATAATAATAATAATAATAATAATAATAATAATAATAATAATAATAATAATAATAATAATAATAATAATAATAATAATAATAATAGTAATAATAATAATAATAATAGTAATAATAATGGTGTCGAATTTTGACACAAGGCCAGCAAGTTCAGGAGCCGAGTAAGTCAATTTGCTTGACCCCCAGGGATCAATTGAAACTTATTTTTTCAAGCCCAAAAGGAAGAAAAGCAATGTTGACCTTGGTGCTATTTGAACTCACAATGTAAAGGAAGATAAATTTCTGCATTTTTTTCCCAGTGTTGTGACACTTCTGCCACCACATTGCTTTTCAATGCTCTCATAAAAATAATAACAATAATAATGAGGGTTACTAGCTTTGTAACAAGGCCCCTACAGTTTCTTGAGAACACATATTAGATAATTAAATCTGAGACTGCACTAAACAGCGCCCTATGCCACATGTAATCAATAGATACATCGTGGGGTTTACACTTCAATACCATATAATTGGGGACAGCATACTGATTATACAATATGAAAACAATGAAGTTATTTACATTGTTCTGGTATCTAAGGTGACTGGAAG
>NC_068993.1:4178129-4179068 GCF_001194135.2 Octopus bimaculoides
TGTGTGTAGTGTGTTCGGGCTAAATTTGAAGATCTGTCTTCTTCTTTTCAGAACAGATTGATATATTCATTATTTACATTATTTACATTATTTACATTTGACGGATATTTGTCCTCATCTTGTTTGTTGTCAACACAACGTTTTAGCTAATATACCCTCCACGGGCATATGGTGTAGTGGTTAAGAGTGTGAGCTGCTAACCCCAAGATTCCAAGTTCAATTCCAAGCAGTGACCTGAACAATAATAATAATAATAATAATAATAATAATAACAACAACAACATCGAAAAATACCTTAGGAATGGGAACTCAGGTTTGAAATTTCCCCAAGACATCTGATGAAGGCTGGAAGGTATGTCAGCTGAAGCGTTTTGTTAACAAACAAGATGAGGATAAATATCGATCAATGTAAATTATGTAAATAATGTACATAATTCCTCATCTCTTAAATATAGAATAGCTTGATATATTATTGAACAGTCAACAACGTTGGAGAGTCATTACTCAAATGTAAGTGATTAGTTTGACTTAAACCTTTAAGGTGGTGCTCCAGCATGGCTGCAATCCAATGACTGAACCAAGCTAAAGAATACACATATGTATTTATATATATGTGTGTGTGTGTGTGTGCATATATATGTGTGTATACATGCACACACACACACACACACACACATACACCCATACATGCATACATACATACACACATACATACATAGATACATATAGAGGTTGGTAGAGAGATAGATATACTTGTTGGTATCTTAGCATATTTCATTTTGTATGTTTATAGACAGACTCCGTGTTTATCTTTTGTAGGAATGTCTGTTATAACTGAACATAGGTTATTATTGATTGCGATGACGAGGATGACAATGATGACGATGATGATGACGATGACGATGATGGCGACGATGATGATGATGAAGACGACAACGA
>NC_068993.1:4179078-4186384 GCF_001194135.2 Octopus bimaculoides
ATACACACATACATACATAGATACATATAGAGGTTGGTAGAGAGATAGATATACTTGTTGGTATCTTAGCATATTTCATTTTGTATGTTTATAGACAGACTCCGTGTTTATCTTTTGTAGGAATGTCTGTTATAACTGAACATAGGTTATTATTGATTGCGATGACGAGGATGACAATGATGACGATGATGATGACGATGACGATGATGGCGACGATGATGATGATGAAGACGACAACGACAACAACAATGACGACAGTGATGATGATGATGATGATGATGATGGTGGTGATGATGATGATGATGACGATGATGATGATGATGGTGACGATGATGATGAGGATGATGGTGGTGATGGTGATAGTGTTGATGATGATAATGATGACGACAACAACAAAAGTGACAACAACAATGACGACAGTGATGATGATGGTGGTGGTGGTGATGGTAGTGGTGGTGGTGATAGTGATGATGATGATGATGATGACGTTCAAACCAATTAGAGTGACATTCAATACCGACCCACTGACTAAGCAAATGTTGGTGTGATTAGAGGGTCTCTTGAATAACTGACAAGTATTTGATTATTGATTAAGTGAGCTTTATTAAGCTTTAGATCTAGCTTGAATAGACTTAAACATAGAAAGAGAGAGAGAGAGAGAGAGAGAGAGAGAGAGAGAGAGAGCAAGAGAGAGAGAGAGAGAGAGAGCAAGAGACAGAGAGAGAGAGAGAGAGAGAGAGAGAGCAAGAGACAGAGAGAGGGAGAGAGAGAGAGAGAAAAGCAAGAGAGAGCAGTAAGGAGTGGCGGAATACAGTGACATATTGAGTAGCTAGACGATGGAGCTACTTATTTCACATCAGTCATGGGAATGCCAGATAGAACTACAATAAATTCATAGACAATGGCACTGCCAAAGTCTAAAAGAAACTATTAATGGGTAAAATCTGGAATTGGTGAGGAAATTGGTGGGTGAAGAAGGTGTGCTTTTTCGGTAGCATTTAGTCCATAGAAAACTTTATGGAAGTGTTTCTTTGTTTTTTTTTTGTTCTTTATTTCCATTTCATGGTATATTACCAAATTGGTTTGTCTTCAAATGGTTCTGATAATATATCACTCATTCTTTGTGAAGGGACTAGTAGCTGTTTGCTCAACCCTTCTTGGTGCTGACCAGTGTAAGTAGTCCCCCACTCAACCTTTCTTACAGTGCATTGTAGCTTAGTTCGAGAAAGAGAGAGAGAGAGAGAGAAAGTGAGAGACAAACAGACAGACAGACTTACAGAATGGCAGACAGACAGAGAAGAGTGGAAAGAGGAAGGAGAGAGGGGTGAAAGAAAAGGAAGAAGGGAGGGGCAGGAGAAGATTCTTCTAAGACTTGACTCATGGTCACTGGTAGTGAACAGCTGACACTGGTACATCTCCAGCATTAGAAGCTGTGCAAAGACAATAATAATAATGATGATTTTTTTTTCTACTGTAAGCTATTACAGGACTTGAAATCTTGTGGGGAAGGGGTCCAGTTGATTATGTTGACACCAGTACTCAATTGGTACTTTATTTTATAGACCCCCTAAAAAAAAAAAGGAAAAGTTGATTTCAGAAGGAATTGAACTCAGGATGTAAAGAGTCACAAGAAAAGCCACAAAGCATTTTGCTCGACATGTTAACAATTCTACCAGCTAACCACTTTATATCATAATAATAATAATCATTATTATATAATAATAATAATAATAATAATAATAATAATGATAATAATAATAATAATAATAATAATAATAATAATAATAATAATAATGGTTTCAAATTTTGCCGCAAGAGCAGCAAGTTTCAGAGAGGTGGGGGTTGGGGGTTAAAGTCGATTACATCACCTCCCCACCCCCCACCGTTCAACTGGTGCATATTTTCTCAATAATTTATAATGGTTGCTATTCATTGAGGGAAGAAGAGAGGAGTCAAAGTCACTGCTACATGCTTTAGTGACATTAGAATCATGACTATAATTCACGTTACTATTATCAGCATCAATGAAAACTTGGTCTTTGGATCAGCTAATACTATGCAGTTGTCACTAATGTATGTTAATTCCCCAGATGATGCCGTTCTTTCTCTATATTTAGTCTTTGTTCACCGGCAATGGATATTTTCTCTCTTTCGTTCCATTTTTCTTTCTTTTTCGTTCATGCTGGAATATAAAGATGAATAAGAATATAGGAAAATAAGAGGTGTCAGCCTTCAAAAATGACCAATTAATGTCATATGTAAAAATAAAGCACCGACAATTGCTCTGCCATGTATAGAATCAAATGTTTGATCTGTAAAGCTTTGCCAAGAAGAGTACAGCAGAAATGGAAATGCACTGAGGCCATTTTTCATGCTTCCCCCTCTTCTTCCACCTCCTCTTCCTCCTCCTCTTCCCACTTTTCTTTCTCGTCTTCTTTTTCTTCTCTTCCCCTTTTTCATACACTCATTAATCCGACTTATTCTTTTCTTTTTTGTTGTTTACTCCTAACACATTCTTTTTCTTCTTCTTCTTCTTCTTATTATTATTATTATTATTCTCCTACTTCTTCTTCATCTTCTTCTTCTTCTTCTTCTTCTTCTTCCCACTCCCTCTCTTCTTCTCCTTCTCCCTCTTCTTTTCCTTCTTCATTCACTCTCTCTTTCTCATTGTCGTTTCTAACCCTTCTTGATTTGCTGAATGTAGCAGCTAAATACCTCACAACACATTTCCTCCTGTCGTTGATCTTACATTCAGAACCCTCGCACATCCGTCACATAATTCTGCAAAAACACTGCAACAACCAGAACTATCAAACCCCTCACCCAACCACCCAAAGATGTGTAGACAAAACTTGACGAAACAATTGTAACAACAAAGATAGAAAGAGAATCCTCAGTTTTGTCAGCTTTTTTAATGCCATGATAAAAGGCATCCAGTAGTCTTTGTTAAGTGGCTGGTGACAGGAAAGATATTCACAAGTAGAAACCATGCCAAAATTGGAACTCGCAGATGAGATGTGGTTCCCCAGATCCTTCTAGAAGGGTAGTAATTTGTTGTAAGAACAAACCCAGATTGTGGAAACGTTTGCAGCCTGATCCAGCATGGAATAAAGAAAAGAAAATGAGAGTATGACAATAAAGGACCATGATATTGATGGTAATGGTGGTTGTGGTGGTGGTGGTAAAGATGATGATGGTGATGGTGAAGATTATCATGATGATGATGATGATAAAGATGAGGATGATGGTAATGATGGTGATAATGTGACAATGATGATGATGATGAATTTCTGTCTTTACCGTTACATATAATCCTGCTAATGCTGAGCTAACCATGAGCTGTTAAAATATCATAAAATAACTTTCATAGCAACAAGTTGGAGACGCAATCTATTCTCCCACATATTAGATACCTGTTCAATAAGTGTTCAATTTTATAATTGGATACCTGTTCAAAACAGCCATCCAATTATAAATATTGAAAATGAACGTTATTATAAATCAAAATAGTGAGCGAAAAAGAAAATTGAAATAAAAATAAACCAAAAATATTTAAAAAAAAAAAAAAAGAAGCAAAACGAAGTCTTCCCACATTTTCTGTCTCTGCTACTTTTGCTCTGTCGCTTATGCTCTTTCTCTTTCTATCTTTCTTTCTTTCTTTCTTTCTTTCTTTCTTTCTCTCTTCCCTTTTCTCTCTTTCTCTTTCCCCCTCACTTTATCTCTCTATGTCTTCCTGTCTTTCTTTCGCTCTCTGTTTCTATCGATCTCAGTTCCCAGTTTTATCTGACAGATCAAAGATTTTGTCACTCATTACCGTTCCTTCACAACAAATTAGCTTGCCTGTTCTTATTTTTCATCAATTTTCCCAGTCGTTATGCAAATTCTTTGATAAGATAACATTGCCTGCTGTCTAGAAAATTCCCTACAAACGAGAAATAAGGCATAACACCATTGGCATCATTTCAGCACTCACAGATATTCTTTGAGATTAAGGAATACAGGTTGACTCAGATATTAGCTGTGCTGCAGTATCAGATGTCTTTTGCTTGCTAGCAAGAACCAAGAAATATCCTTTTTAGCAGAAATTTTTCAAGTGAAGAACTAGTTTGCGGCATATATTATAACAATGTTTTCCAGAAAATATATCTAATGGAAATACCACAAGAAAATCCAAATACACAATTCTCAGTGATATTAATACAGGTGTTTGACGGTTTGATCAGAACTGATAAAACCAAGGGCCACATGAGGTCCCATTGTCTGTTCTGGCATGGTTTCCATAGCAGGATGCCCTTTTCTTGTTATCTTGAAGATTTGAGTTCAAGTTCAGCTAAAGATACTTAGTAGGAAATAATAAACCATAGAAGCTTATTTTTGCAAGAAGTTGATGAAATTTTCTAAATCCTTCAAAGACCAAACTCAACTTTTATTGATCCAATGAATAAACCTTGATATGGTTGTAGGATTTGTTTAGAAGTAGCAATCTACAATCTTTTAAAGCCAAAATAAAACTAAGGCAATGTAGTCCTAGATACATTGTGTCTGAATATAAAATGGATGATCATTGCTAAAAACAGAAATAGAAAATGATTAATCATTAAAATGTAAGAATGCATAAGATAATGTAGTCCTAGCTACACTGTGCTTGGATATAAAATGAGTCATCATTGCTGATACATTATTAGAAATAGAACTTTTCTTTAAGTTAAGATGGATGAACACTCAATACAATGTAGCCCAAGATACACTATGCCTAGATATAAAATTGAGATCATTGTTAGAAAGAGAAGTTTACTATAGCCTTGGGCCAACCAAAGCCTTGTGAGTGGATTTGGTAGATGGAAACTGAGAGAAGCCCATCGTATATATGTGTATTTGTGTGTTTGTTCCCTCACCATCGTTTGACAACCAATGCTGGTGTGTTTACGTCCCTGTAACTTACAGGTTTGGCAAAAGAGGCCAATAGAATAAGTACTAGGCTTACAAGGAATAAGTTCTGGGGTCAATTTGTTCGACTAAAGATGTTACTTCAGCATGGTCGCAGTCAAATGACTGAAACAGATAAAAGAATAAAAAGAAAAATGCAGTTCCTTTGTTTAGATCAACTGGGACCCTCACCGTCATAACCAATGGAATACCAGCCTTTTTTAGGTACCCTGTATAAGTAAAGGGATCACATTCCACTCCAGATATTATACACCCTGTTTCATTCCAGACAACACATTTACTGAAGGTAGACATTATGCATAATTAGTTAAAACTACTTTGGTAAGCAAACTAATTATTACTAAGCAAGGATGAAACTTTTGCAAAATTCCTGACAATTTTAAAAAACCAAAAATGATTACATCCAATTTGTGTTTTTTAATAATGCACTCGATAACTAGAACTGATCACAAATTCAGAGATTCTAATAGTTAAGCTTTGCAGAATATTAACGTTTTTTTTTTCTTTATGTTGTTTCTTTATTTTTCTTTTCTTATTTTGGTTCAACAGAACATGAGGCAGTAATCAGAAGACAACAGAGTTAAGATATAATTGTTGCAACAATTTCAGGAATTATAATCAGTAGTTGAAAGTAATATTCATTTTCTTGCTCTGTTTTTCTTTTTCTTTTTTTTTCTTTTTTACTTTTCTTATTTTTTTTTCTATTTTTCTTTGTTCTGTTTTGTTTTGTTTTGTTTGATAAATTCTGCAAGAAATTCAATTTCTTAATAAAATTATGAATCAAAAAAATGTGTATGATTATCTTCATAATGATTAGTTGATCTTGATAATGGTTCTCATGTTGGTAAAAGATTATGATGGTGGTGCGGGTGGGGGTGGTGATGATGATGATGATGACGATGATGATAGCAACAAAAATGACAGCTAGGATAAAGCTGATGATAATGATGACGCTGGTGATGATAATGTTGGTGGTGATGGTGGTGGCGGTGGTGGTGGTTGTGGTTGTGGTGGTGGTGGTGGTGGTGGTGGAGGTATTGATGATTATCATGATGGTAATGATGGTGGTGAGTGAGGACAATGCCAGCAATGATAATGATGGTGATGATGACGACGGTGATGGCAGTGATGACAATGGTAACGACGAAGGAAATGATGAAGGTGAGGGAATGATAATTATGATGATGATGATGATGATGATGATGATGATGATGATGACGATGATGATGATGATGATGGTGATGATGATGATGATGAAGGTAATGACGATGACAATGAAGATGGTGAAGATGATACTGATCATCAATGTTCGTTATAACCATTATCACAATAATAAACATGATCACTATTACAATTGTCATCGTCATCATATGTATTATCACAATAGTAATCATTATGTTTACCACCATCGTCGTCATCATTTTCCTCATCATCATCATCATCATCATCGTTTAATGTACGCTTTCCATGCTAGCATGGGTTGGACGATTTGACTGAGGACTGGTGAGACCAGATGGCTACACCAGGTTCCAATCTGATTTGGCAGAGTTTCTACAGCTGGATGTCCTTCCTAACGCCAACCACTCCGAGAGTGTAGTGGGTGCATTTACATGCCACCGGCACAAAGGCCAGTCAGGCAGTAATGTGTATATGTATGTATATGTTTGTGTTTCTGTGTTTGTCCCCCAACATCGCTTGACAACTGATGTTGGCGTATTTACGACACGGTAACTTGGCAGTTCAGCAAAAAAAGACCGATAGAATAAGTCCTGGGGTCGATTTGCTCAACTAAAGGTCTTGCACCAGCATGGCCGCAGCCAAATGACTGAAACAAATAAAAGAACATATTTAAGAGAGAGATGTTTTGGTGTAGAAGCTATATTCATTTGGATGTACACATAGAGTTGTTACCAAAGATATATTAATATCCTATAAGACACACACACACACACACGCGAGCGCGCGCACACACACATACACACATGCTCTCTCCTCTCTCACACCCACCCACATACATGCACACATCCCAAATCCATCATTGTAAGACTCTTCTATGATTATTATATTTGACAAACAACATTGCTTCATGAATTTTTTCATGTATATTCTTTTTGTCTCGATGTGCATGTGTGTGTGTGTGTGTGCGTATGCATTCATGAGTGTGAGCGTGCGTGCGTGTGTGTGTGTGTGTGTGTGTGTGTGTGTGTGTGTGTGTGTCTGGATGTTGCTTTATTGATTATTTTTGCTATTAGCTATAATTGTCTAAGATATTAACTTGTTTTACTTTATTAAACCTGTGTGTATACATGCTTACATGTATACTTCATATACATACATTTATCTCTATCCCTATCTCTCT
>NC_068993.1:4186561-4189441 GCF_001194135.2 Octopus bimaculoides
ATATATATATATATATATATATATATATATATATATATATATATATATATACACACACATACATATGTATAGATATAGATAATTACATATATATAGATTTATATATATAAAACACACACACACATATATATATTATATATTTATATAACACACACACACACACACACACACATATATGTAATTATCTATATTTATACACACAAGACTTTCAGATATCGAAGTCACTACGCAACTGAAACTTGCTAATGCGTTTTGATGTTTATTTTCTTTTGAAGTGCTGCGATGATAATGTAAATTGCTGACTTCTACAAACAAAGGAAATCAGAAGACATAGTAAATGTCTTAGAGGCCAAGATATGTATGTTTTTACTTTCTTACAACAAATGATTTATGAAAATTATCTCCTTCACTATTCACGTTCACTTTCCTACACTTTGTCGCATTGATTGGAACCCACTTTCCTTCTTCTTCTTCTTTTCACCTGCTTCTCTTCTTCTTTCCTCCTCCACTTCTTTTTCTTCTTCGTATTTCCTCCCCTCCCCTCCTCCTCTTCTTCTTCTTCCTCTTCTTCTTTTCGCCTTCTCCTTTTTCTTTTCGCCTTCTCCTTTTTCTTTTCGCCTTCTCCTTTTTCTTTTCGCCTTCTTCTCTTCTTCTTTCCTCCTCCTCCCCTTCTTCTTCTTCTTCTTCTTCTTCTTCAATTTTGATCCGTCATCAGGTTAAGACAGTGAATCAGAGAAAATTGCTGAGCAGCGTTTCTCCAGGTTTTACAATCTGAGCTCAAATTCAACCAAGGTTGACCTTGCCTCTCAAAATTAATTTTTTAACTAAATAAACCGAGAGCTAAAAACTAAATAAAGCAGACTTGTCTTGAGTACTCAAAATCTTTGGACACTCATTATAACTTAGTATCATATTGCACCAATATTATTGAGCACACTTCCCTAAATGAAAGAGCGAATGCATTTTATTCATCTCCCTCATGCACTGTACAGGTGTATTTATTAATAATAGAATGGAAAACAAAATAATCATTTAGAATTCTACAAACTATGGCATTATTCCAACAACAAAAGATAATTGGTTTTAGTGATTATATCTTTGTGGATTCGAAATTCCTTTTGCGATTCTACAGCTCCTGTGTGATGATTTTGAATTCCTCATTAAGTTCCTTTGTGGCTTACTGCGATTTTTCAGTGCTGGTGGTATGTGAAGTGTTCGAGAAGGTATATTACTTGGAGTAATAGTAATTGTGAAATTGGTGATATTGATTTGTTAGCAATATTATTACAATAGGTACATGATCGAGTGGTAACCCTAGGGGAGAAGAAGAAGCTAATGATGTTGGACATGTTAAAACCATTCACTTCAAATTTGTAATTATTAATCATCTTTAATTGGAAATTTATATTGGTGTCATGTAATAGCCTTTTATGACACAGCTACAGAATATAGAAACTGTTTTGATCGGGTCAAAACTAAGATCATGGTTAGCAGATGTGTTAAGAGAATGATGTTTAAAAGCTATTCATTTGTTCAATTAACACCAACTGAGCTTTTTCCTCTTCACATATAATCCAGCCTGTGTCTCTGCCGACATGAATCATACAATAAACATGTGTGAGAAATCCTATTGTATTGTTCTTGGAATGAACTATTTGTTCAATCTCATAAAATAGTTTACTGCTGCTCTTAATTGTCTTCTAAATAATTTCTCACCTGGAGATAACATCCATGCACAAGATGTACTATAATGGTTCAGCAGTACCTTTAGTCAATTCTCACCAAACTTCCCAAATGATTGTCTGGAAAGCTTGTCAGGCAGACCTTTCTACTGCGCCATTAGATTTTGCACTTTTGATTTTCTTGGCCGCAAGTGAGCTTTAGCAGTTCTTTAAATGAATGGCACATTGTCAGCAGATACCACTGTCATTGGAAAACTGGAAACGATCAATGTTTGACATTTCTTTAGATTTATCCAAATTGCAACAAGAACATTAAGTTTTAATAAAGCTGGTTATTTTCTAAACAGTTATGACCAAAGATATCTCTTGGAACATCCAGAGCTTTTAAAAAAGAGAATTGCAGCACATCAAAAAAATGTACTCCAAACCAATTCCTATGAATATTATTTGTCTCCTAAAAGGCTTTATCTCGATGCAATCTATAAGACATTCCTTTTTACGGCAAGAAGAAATTCGACTATATTTTATGGGATATTTTGCATAAACTAGTTTATCAACCTCAAAAGTTTCTGCAATTTTATTTCCAGTCTGTAACATTATTGTGTAGAATCTTGTATTCTATATTTGACTTTATGGTGGCTTCAACCCATTCTTTGAATTCTTAATTTCAAGGAAATCTATTAAAGACGTATTATTAATGCATATATTTGGATTAATTGATTCTTTGGTTCCTTGCAGTCTAGCTTTAACTGCATTTTCTCAAATCTTCCATTCATTCTGAGTTGCTGCAAAGATGAGTATGTCATCTTGATAGATAATTAGGCCATTAAATTCCTTCATTATAGACTCTACTCAATGTTAGGGAGAATTGAGCTGCTATTTTTGAGACCCAGTTGAAGTCTATTGATTAAGTAAATGCCATTGATTACATTTATCATATATAATCTCTGGAGTCTTCAGCCAAACCATTCTGATGCTGGGCACCATGCAAATCAACAAAGGAAAACTACTAAAGTATGATTAAGATGTTTACCTCCTAGCCATGTGGCTTTGGGTTCAATCCCTTTGATTGGTACAATAGACAATTATCTTCTACTATAACCCTGGAGTGACCAAAGCATCAAGACTGGATTCAATTGATGAAAACTGAGTGAAGCCCATTGTGTTTGTATATATGCATGTATATATATATATATAT
>NC_068993.1:4189898-4190170 GCF_001194135.2 Octopus bimaculoides
TATATATATTAACATATGTGTGTCTTTGTGGCTATGTTTGTATTCCACCACTGCTTAACAACCGGTCTTGGTTTGTTTACATCACTGTAACTTAGCAGTTTGACATAAAAGACTGATAGAATAAGTATGAGATTCAAAAAAAGAGTGTTGGAATCAATTCATTTGACTAAATATTTTTCAAGTTCATGCCCCAGGTGCCCCAGTATGGCTGCAATCTAATGACTGAAACAAGTAAAAGATAAAAGATATACATATTTGTGTGTGGGGGGGGG
>NC_068993.1:4190180-4190973 GCF_001194135.2 Octopus bimaculoides
GGGGGGTGTTTGTGCGTGTGTGTGTGTATGTGTGTGTATGTGTTTGTGTGTGTCTGTGTGTGTGTATGTACACATTATTTTAGTAATGTTCTGTTCAATTTTATACAGCATGGTTACTACTGGCTAACTTTTACTCAACAAACACATCTGCATATAGTTACGCATAAACAGTCTCACACACACACACACACACACCCATACACATCTACATACACCCATACACACATACATACTTGTATATGTATGGACAAACTTGCAGAGTTATAGAAAACTTGACTTTCCAAAAATTGGTAATGTTATGGCACTGGATAAGTATCTCTTAGAGTAAAGTGCCAAAACCTCATGGCATGATGTCATCCAAAGTTACCAGTTAAGTGCTATACTCTGCCATATGGCAGGATTCAGACTCCAGCTTCCAATATTCTATGCATATTTGTACCAAAGTCCATTTTCTGTGAGACTGTTAAAATTCATAAACCATGTTTATGGAATATGGCTACTATTGATCCATATTCTTTAACCAATTTGCTGATGCTGGTGTTTCATAATAACGGTTTTCAGTCCTAGAATTTCTTGCCAAAAACTGCAATTGTATTTGGCAAATTGTCTTGGTTTTTTTTTTTCTTTTTATATGCTGTGTATTGTCCTCAGACTAAATAGCAGGACCAAAATTCTTGTTGCTGTTGCTTCAAGTAGCACAAACTATAATATCAAGGTGTG
The DNA here is from genome assembly GCF_001194135.2 of Octopus bimaculoides. Taxonomy (NCBI): domain Eukaryota; kingdom Metazoa; phylum Mollusca; class Cephalopoda; order Octopoda; family Octopodidae; genus Octopus; species Octopus bimaculoides. The sequence goes on from NC_068993.1 coordinate 4,190,901, forward strand.
AAGAGACATGCAGACACAGGTGCACGCCCGAATGTGTATCATTATATATATATATATATATATATATATATAT
>NC_068993.1:4191624-4192863 GCF_001194135.2 Octopus bimaculoides
GGACTGAACCCAGAACCATGTGGTCGGTAAGTAAGCTTCTTACCACACTGCCACTCCTGTGCTTATATATATCATTTTAATCTTTTTACTTGTTTCAATCATTAGAGTGTGGCCATGCTGGGCCACGGTCTAAGTAAGAACTTTTAGTTGAATGAATCGACCAGAGAACTTAATCTTTTTTAAACCTAGCATTTATTTTATCAATCTTTCTTGCCAAGCCACTATGTTATGGGGATGTAAACAAACCAAATTGGTTGTTTAGTAGTGGTTGTTTGCAAACACAAACACAAAGACACACAGTCACCCCCCCCCCATACACACATATACATAGATACATCATAAATACTTGCGCATATATATGAATGCACACACACACACACATGATGCAGCCACCAAATGCAAGTTAAAGTTCCAAACGACAAGAAACCATCGAAAGGAGCTGAAAACAGATAGTAATCAACTGTTGATTAACTGTCTTGTTGCTAATTACACCACATTGCGTTGGTATTCACTACTGACTCAAATTAGGTTTTATTCCTAATTTCAGTAGAGTGTAATCAGTAACCTAGCAACCAACAGATGGATGGTTCAAGACCTCATCTTGTATTTCTCATTTGCTTACATTCATAAATTAGTCTTTAGATTTTCACTATTGACTGTATATATTTGCTGTTGCTTTATGCATACATAGATTTACACACACACACACATGCACACACACATGCACACACATATACACACACACACACATACATTCACAGGTTGAAAATTACCACACTCAAGAAAGTATGTTTAAAAAATTACTTACACATACATACACAACACTCATACACTATATATATATATATATATAATATATATATAATATATATAACAGGCTGTTAAAGTCTGTCATACCGGCCATGACGAAGGGAAATAGCCCTGAAACTCGAGTCACCTTTATATATTTATATTTATATATTTGATCCTTTATATTGAACACTCAATATTTCATCTACATTCAATACTTTATTTCATGGTGCCATCCATTTTTATTTTATATTATATATTGTATATTCCATATTCTATACCCCACATTGGTTCTGCAGGAATATAAATAAAACATAAAAAACAGACAGTGTTGGAACTCTTTTAAACAAAATAATATATTCCTCTATACACAATCATACAAAAAAAAACACCTTTTTGGTATTTATTTTTACTCACATATATATACACACACACACACACACATATATA
>NC_068993.1:4194715-4196423 GCF_001194135.2 Octopus bimaculoides
ATATATATATATATATATACATACTGATAATGATATAATATGGTCATTATATAGTAAGGACTGCATGCAAATTTTTTTTATTTTAAAGTTTGTGTAAACTTAATGTTATATCTGTTGTATATTAGAAACCAGATACATCTGCTTGAACATTATCAATGAAAGCACTTTTATTATCTATCATTATCGTTTTCTCTTCAATTAAAAATTGCTCCCACATCGTGTTTGTGGGAACTGAATACTCTATAATTTACTCAATTTATTGGCCCTAAACTGCCTTCTTAGCTGACATGTGAACTGCTATAATTAATTTGATTCTGGACTTTACTGAGGAACACCAACAAATCCTATTGCTACAACTTAAGAATTTCATCAAGATTTGGATTCTTAATGATAGTGGTCAGGTTTAGCATTATCAATCTCAACTAGGAATATATTCAAACGATGTAATATATTCCTTTTCTTATCCTTTTCAGATTCATTCAATCACAGTGTAACCAGAAGTGATACAAATTTTAAATAGCTGTACAAGGTATCAAGAATGATCCTAGTGTTGTGTGTGTGCATATATATATCTATACTGTATAATTTATAATAAAAGGGTAAAATCAATAATAATTTTACCAGGTAGTCAGTGCTGAAATAAAAACCTCATAGGCAAAGTTTACAAAATATTCTATAATTATATTCATTATTATGACAAGGGATCAGCAATATGCCTCACCATGCACTGCAAGGCTTTTGGCTTCTATTTCTTGCAGTGCATGGTCAGGCATAAAACTGATTCCTTGTTGTAATTATATATATAATTATAAAATATTTTGCATCTATACTATATATGTATATATACAGATATGTATGTGTGTGTGTGTATATATATATATATATATATATATATATATATATATGTATAAACCCATACTAAGGTACATAAAAGTATACTAGATAGAAGGTTAGTGTGTCTATATATAATATACATATAAATAATTGTATATATGAATATACATACTTATACATATAGATGGGTGTGTGTATATGTATGTGTATGCGTGAGTGCATCTAAAAGTACCGGTATGTATTTCAGTGTGTGCTTATGCATCCACATTTTGGTTTTTGTGCATCGTAGCACTATTTTTACACTCTTACCCAATATGGTTGCAATGCGCTATCTTCCAACACTGCAAATAAGTGCAACACAATCAATCTCGTTTTAAAATAAGAAAAATTTAACCAAGAAAAATAAACTCATAAATGTTGAAGGAAGTCAGAGACAAAAGAAAAAGAAAAGAAAAAAATGTATTGCTGCATTCTCCAGAGTCTAAAAGACTGCTGCAATGATAAGATATTTGAAAACAAATCAAGAACTCTTTACAGATTCTTCAGCAAAATTATATAATAAAGACAAATACATTTGAAAACTATTCTTCCCCTTCATGTAATAAGTAAAATAAAATTAAAATAAAATAAAAGAGAAAATACAAGAAAAATATAATGAAAAGCTAGAAAGATATTTTCGTATGAAGTATAAGAATATATAATATTTTATAATATGAAACCAAATTTTGCAGTGAGTCATTCTGTGAGCTTCATTCTTTGAACAATGGAACAATAATTAAAGAATAATAGCGATGGCGAGATATGAAGGAATAAATAAGTAGTTTGTGAATAAAGGAACTACATATATATATATATATATATATATATATATATA
>NC_068993.1:4198105-4202172 GCF_001194135.2 Octopus bimaculoides
TATATATATATATATATATATATATATATATATATATATATATATGCACACAAATGCATATTACATGTATAGATATATATACACACACATACACATACATATATACACATACACATAGACACACACACACATGTATATGTATGTATATATGTATGTATGTATGTATGGATGGATGGATGGATGGATGGATGTATGCATGTATGTATGTACACACACCTACAAACATTCAAACACAAATGCACAAACATATGTATATGCATATAAATGAGTGCGTGTGTATATATATATTTATTTATCACTTTTTATGAGTAAGTTTTCTTACGAACCCACTAATAGAAATACCTCCTCCCACCCATGGCCAAACCAATTTGCAAAGTTTCCACTGTCACAGCCAGAGAATTTCACATTTTGTCCATCAATTATTTCACTTTGTCTTTTGCAGTAAGACCAATTCCAGTGCACAGTCAAGACATTTTTTGCTTCCACCATTTTCTGCTGATTCTGTTTAGATATCATTCTAGATGATGTGGCACATCGTCCAAAATTCTGGGTGAACTAAGGCAAGAAATAAATTAAAAACATCAGTGTGAAATTGAACTCATGATCTCTAATTTGACAGTCTAAATAATATATGAAGTAAGGTATTTACACTTCTATGCCCTCGAGTAAGTGGACTGATCTATCTTGGTTAATACTTACCAGATGTTTCTATGTCTTACCTCCCAAATTGTGTTGAAATATCATCTCTAGATTTTAATATTATTTCGCGTCAGTTATTTCATCCCAGCTCTTGAACACCTAACTTATTAGAAACCTTAGAGTTTCTTAGATTACAGTTCTGAAATTGGAAAGTTTCACAGCGAGGTGAAGGAATCATGCAATTATATCACTCTCATATTGAAAATGAGGAATCGACGCAATTCTTACAGTATTTCGTAGAAAGCCTTCTGATATATTTTCCAGCTCTTTGCTCTGTGAGTTCGAATCCTGTGAAGGTCAATTTTGAATTTCATCATTGTTGGGGTTGAAAAATAAACTACCATTCCAAGGGGGTGGGTTTGTGGAATTGTGAGTGCTTAGATGACATACCTTGTGTTATTGCATCTGTTACATTCATGAGAAATAAAGGAAATATTTAATAATAATAATAATGATGATGATGATGATGATGATGACAACTTCCCATATCTCAACATTATGGAAGTGAATAATGGTGGTGCTGTAGAGAGAGAGAGATGTGAAAGTGTCAAGAAAACTAAACATATAGAAAATAATAATAATAATATTAGTAATAATAATAATAATCATAATAATAATGTTGATGATGATTATGATGATGATGATAATAACAACAACAACAATCTTTGCTTTATTATTGTCACCAGGTCCATTCATACATAACATTCAATAAAAGTTTTTTATAAAATGTCATGGTGAGATGTTCAAATTTATAGTCATATAAAATGAAATGAAATGAAAGAGAGAGAGAGAGAGAGAGAGAGAGAGAGAGCAAGGGCATTATACAATATATATACATATATGGACAATGTATGTGTGTATGTGTGAGTTTAACATTTTATACAAGGAAAAACAGAGCATCAGAAGACAAATATACACACACTTGCACACATACATACATACATACATACATACAGATATACATCCATGTATATATACATATATATATATATATCCACATATATATATATATATATATATATATTTGTATAGATATATATATATATATTTGTATAGATATATATATATATATGTATATGTATGTATATGTGTGTGTATACATATATATGTGTGTGTGTATTACTTGTATGTGCGTATAAAGTAATAAATATAGATGCAAATAGGGGCTATCCATGCTAACAATGAGCAACAAATGCACCCACGTATAATAAACATTAGCCCCACGAATGCATTCCATATCTTCTTTGCACTCACTGCAATGGTGAAACACCATGAAATCAATAGCTGTGTTTATCCTATTAGCAATAGTATATTTTCTAAAAAGTTGACAAGCAATGTAGATGAAGTGGGAACTACGCAACCACGTTTGCACCCATTGCACTGATGCAAAACATGGAATATTTTCTACTCAAAGACACTAATTTAACTTCAAGGCAAAACGCATTTTTTTAAAACAATTTTTTTTTAGTATTTCTTCAGTTTTCACTTCTTAATAATTTTTTAGTATTATTATTATCATTATCATTATCATTATTATTATTATTAGTTTGTGATGCATTCAAACAGTTTCAATGCATTGAATGGAAGAGAGAAGGAAGTTCACATCTAACTAATTATTTCTCTAAGGAAATTCAGTTTAAAGGACATGTGGTGGCTTAGAAAGGAGATCTCAAGTTAACAATTTAAAAAAAAAAGCAAAATCAGACATTTGTTGTTGTTGTTTATTTATTTTTATTTTTATTCCATTGGTACTTTTTGAAGGAACGGTGAATGTAAACCCCAAATGATCTATGTGTGTGTAGGTAGGAAAACATTTACGCGTGGCTGTGTGGTAAGAAGCTTGCTTACCAACCACATGGTTCTGGGTTCAGTCCTATTATATGGTACCTTGGGCAAGTGTCTTCTACTATAGCTCTCAGCCTGATCGAAGCCTTGTGAGTGGATTTGGTAGATGGAAACTGAGAGAAGCCTGTCGTATATATATATATATATATATATATATATGTATATTTATATGTATGTGCCTGTGTGTCTGTGTTTGTCCCCTGCCCCACTATTGCTTGACAACTGATGTTGGTGTGTTTATGTCCCGATAACTTAGTGGTTTGGCAAAAAAGAGACTGATAGAATAAGTACTAGGCTTACAAAGATTAAGTCCCAGGGTCGAATTGTTGGATTAAAGGGGGTCCCTATTGCCGAACTGCTAAGTTATAGGGACATAAAACCACCAACATCGATTGTCAAGCGATGGTGGGTGGACAAATAAAGACACACAAACATATACACACACTCATACCCACACACACATATATACGATGGGCTTCTTTCAGTTTCCATCTACCATACCTACTCACAAGGCTTTGGTTGGCCCAAGGCTATAGTAGAAGACACTTGCTCTAGGTGCCACGCAGTAGAACTGAACCCAGAACCATGTGGTTGGTAAGCAAGCTACTTACCATGTAGCCACTCCTGCACCTTCATATCTATATCTATCTATCTATCTATCTATCGATATATATATATATATATATATATATAAATGCAGGTTTCGCTGCATTGTAGAAGCTTAATTTCCAGCCACAATGTTTTGGGTTCAATCCCACTGCATTGCACCTTGGGCAAGTATTTTGTACTATAGCCCTGAGCAACCAAAGCCTTGCGAATGTACCTGGTAGGCAGGAACAGAAAGAAGTCTGGCATATATGTGTATGTGTGTGTGTGTGTGTTTATACATATATACATGTGTGTTTGTTTGTGTGTGCATGTATACATGCGTGTGTGTGTATATGCTTGTGTGTATGTGTATGTTTCTGCCAGCTCACCGCCTGATTTCCCTGATTTCGGCTGTGAATGCTGTTTTATGTTCACCAATCATTTGAGGGCTTTTCTGGTAAACATTATCCTTGAGATAACCCCAACAGAAAAAAATCTGGGTGGGGGAGTCAAGTCCGGTGAATGTGGGGCCCACTCAACATCACACTTCCTGCTGATAAGTTTCTCCTGAAATCGGTCTCTCAACCAGGTTAGGGAGTCATTTGGAGTCTCGCTGGAACCATGGTTCATCGTGATCTATCCCTCTGCGTCATTTTATTCAAACAGTTTTATTCAAAGATTTGAGGGTTCTGTCTTTTTTGGTGGGGGTCACCCTGCATGTGAGTATATATATGCATATATGTATGTATATCTATATGTAGTTTTGAACATGAAGCCAAACCAACTAACGAGGTTTTAATACGTACCTTTGAGGTGATTTCAGAGTATCATTATTCGTTTACGCTTCATTAGTACAACTAATATGACCCGATGCCAGTCCAAACCAGTTGCCCTTCACTTCACTAATATGGATGCTGTAACAACAATTTGGATTT
>NC_068993.1:4202182-4213593 GCF_001194135.2 Octopus bimaculoides
ATATATATATATATATATATATATATATATATAAATATGTATGTATATGTATATATGCATACATACAAATATATATGTATATATGTATACATACATACACATGTATATACATACATATCTATATATAATTATATTCACATGTGTGTGTGTGTGTGTGTGTATCAGTGAGTAGTATGTGTATGTGTGTGCAAGAGTTAATGTGTACTGTATGACTGCGATATGAATATCTACAGTATATAAGCATGTGTGTGAATATGTGTTGTGTCTCAACATTTTGTATTTGTGTACAACAACACGGGTACCTATGGCGATTATATATTTATGTGTATAAAAGTACGAACCACTTTATATATCTGAGTGTATAAACAAGATTATGAATGGCTGTGTACGTCTATATACATACACACATATACACACATATGTGTGTGTGTACGTGTGTTTGTATGTATATGCACATACTTACATAAACGTCTGTGTATGTATATATATGTAAACACACACACATATATATACATATATAAACTTGCGCACATATGTATGTGTGAACTACATATCTTTATCTTTTAACTGTAAACAAGTGTACGCAAGTGTGACTGTGTGTCTGTCTGTCTGTGTGGATGTGGATGTGTGCGCTTGTATGTGTGCTTGCATGTAAACATTTACACACAGCAAGATGGTTGAAATGGAAATAAAGAAATGGTGTGTCTTGGATTCTTGTCAGATTAACAAAGCATTAATTAGCTTTGCCACGCTGTTTTCGCAGAAAATTCAAATCCAATTTAATTTTTATATCTCGTTAAAGAGTTTCTGCAGGAAAGAAACAAAATATACCAATAATAATATTAATAATAATAATGATGATGATGATGATGATGATGATGATGATGATGATGATGATGATGATGATGAAGTTATTATTATTATTATTATTATTATGGTGAAACTGATAGTAATTACAGTGATTTAATAATTGTAATTATAGAATAATAATAATTCTTTCATTTATTTGCCACAAGGGTCTATTCATTGACAGAGTGCTACAAAGGGGTTACCGGAAATGTGGAGACATACATGTATGCATATGTGCTCAAACACACAAACACATGCAAAAACATACACACCTGCATACACACATACAGGTATGTTGGATTTGTGTGTGTATACATTGCCACATGTCCTATAACTCTTTCCAAACAAGAAGAATGTATACATGCACACACAAAGGCTTATATATAAATGTATATATGTATATATATATATATATATATATATTGACACTAACCATGTATTATTCTATATATATGTATATATATTTATAATAATAATGATGATGATGACGAAGAGGCGGGAGAGGGCAATGATGATGGTGATGATGAATGCAATGATGATGATGATGATGATAATCTTTTCTACTACAAGCACAAGGCCTGAAATTTTTTAGGGTTGGTGGGGATATTTGATTATATCAACCCCTGTGTTTAACTGACATTTATTTCAATGACTCTGAAAGGATGACAGACGAAGTCAACCTGGAAGGAATTTGAACTTACAATGTAGAGAAGGGCAAAACGCTACTTAGAGAACATTATCATTTTTATACTTAAATTATATTTTCAGTGTAGGTATTTTTGTGTTCCATAAATGCATCCCGGTGTCATGCAAAGGACACCCGTGCTGCTGGCATGTAAATGTACCCAATACACTCTCAAAGTGGTTGGCCTTAGGAAGGGCATGCAGCCATAGAGAACCATGCCAAATAAGACTGGAGTCTGGTGCAGCCTTCCAGTATGCAAGCCCAGTCAGTCTGGCCAACCAATGCCAGCATGGACAACAGACATTAAATGATGATGATGATGATGATGATGACGACGACGATGATGATGATGATGATGATAACTGTACATATCAAAGTGCTTAAGTGTTTCTGTGAGTTAAATTCGAAATTTGGTGGAATACTTGTTTACTTTATTTTTACTGTAGTGAGTACATCAGATCCACTATTCTGAGTGTATTCCTGTCGTGATGACTAAATTTTGAAATGTCAAAAACGTTTAAATAGTTTTTTTTAATGCCTAAATTCTGATTCTCCTCTACCATAGGTTAATGAACCACACATAAAACTCTGCAGCAAATTACCAGCAGCACAATGTACATACATACATACATACATACGAACAGACAGATAGATAGATAAGTGTGTGTATATGTATGTAAGAGTGTGTGAATACATATATATATATATATATATATATATATATATATATATATATATATATATCTTGCCACTTTATATACATTTTGACACACTATCCCAACAGGTTTATTGTTAAGCTGGGAAAATACTACAAGACTAAAATATATGGATTCTGTTAGTGATCTCTGCTGATATGATGCTGATGTGCAGTATATGGAATACATAAAGGTGTTCTACTCTTGGAAAAATAACTTTGGAGTTAAATGGAACTGGTGTTATATTTATAGAGGAGGCCACACTGTGATAATACTACCACATTAAAATGAGAAGCTCACCGTTTTTTTTCAAAATTCAAACTGAAGTGTAATCCAGTTTGTAATTCACAAGTTTTAGTTTCAAGAATCCTTTTAAATGATGTTCAAATACGTGAACAAGTTTCATTTTTATTTAAGACCATGGGACAAGGAGTCAATATTTTTGTATTTCCGGTGATACACAAGATTCCACCAGCTGTTGCTTGTATCATGTAAATTGTTTCTTTCGACTACGCTTCATCTTGCAGTGACAACAATTACTGTTCTGCCTTAAATTTTATATATATATATACACATACATATATATATATAGCAAGTGGTATTATATACCTTACTGAACCTATACACACACACACATGTATATATATATGGAGTGGAATCTTTTACCATATCTTACAATATGCTTTTATGATATAGGAGATGGAGTTTTCTGTATACACTGTAGAACTTATCTATTCTAATAGACTTATCAGAATATAGATGCATAAATACTTGTAGAAATGCAGGTATTAATATGAATATTCATATTGATGTTAAAGCTTTGTACTTAAGTGTTTCATGCCGTGTTGTACAATCCTCAGTGAAGGGAAGGAATTGGATACAGCAACTGTATTTTATGTCCAGTCTGAGTTGATTCATTTTATGGAATAGCTAGGGTAAAATACTTTTGAGTTCGGAATGCCTGTTCTTTTAGATGAAATTTTAAGAATTTAAGAGGCCATGCAATTGATTGTAAAGCATCAATAAAATGGTATTCATTTTATTGATCCCGAAAAGATGAAAATCACTTAACCTCCCAAACTCCTACCCTAAAACACTCCAGACTCTAGGATTTGAACTTAAAGAGACTTACTTAAAGACACTGTCTCCTTCACAGCAACAACAACACCATCCAAAAATAATACAGAAAAAAAAAATGAAAATTTTGATTCAATTAGGAATTTTTCACACAGGATATTTAAATTTTATTAGGCTTTCTCATTCAGTATGTAATCCTCAATGTTTCTGAAGTAAATTTCAGTCTGACAATTAGTTGTAGCAGTTGTGGTAGTTACTGTTGCACTTGATGTATTTATTTTCATCATCATCATCATTTTTATTATTATTATTATTATTATTATTATTATTATTATTATTATTATTAGTTTTAATTTCGTTTTTTTCCTTTTGTTTAATCTTTTCTCATTATAATTCGCTAATTATAATTATAACTATCATTATTTACATTATTATTATTATTAATGTTATTATAATTATCATTATTATTATTATTATTATTATTATTATTATTATTATTATTATTATTATTATTATTATAATTATTATTATTATTATTATTGTTAGTATTATTAGTATTAATACTGCTTTTAGGTGCGAGTGAGGAGAGTCATTTGTTTTTCTGTTTATTTGTTTTCTTTTCCTTTTTTTGCTTGTTATATTTGAATTTCAAACCTTCTTTTTAATCTTATTTATTTGCTTCCTTCATTTTTCTTGTTCTTTTTTTTTTGTTATTTCTTGCTATTTATATTTATTGTGTTTTTATGTTTTTACACATTTCAAACAATTTTATATTTTATATTTATTTATTTAATGATATTTTTCTTTATATAGTTATATTGTACGGCTTAATGTTTTTTTTTTCCCTCTCTAATGCAATCCGATCAATAGTAAAAAATTTGATCAAATAGGAATTCGCATGGACATGGTTAAAGAAGAGAAAGAAAATAACAATCACCCAAAAACGCACTTTTTAAATCTCTGATATGTCATGGGTATATATGTGCATATCTGTATATGGTTTCTCTCTCTCTCTCTCTCTTTCTCTACATATATATTTATATATATTTATATATATATATATATATATATATATATATATATATATATATATATATATATATATATATATATATATATATATATATATATTCATAAATGTATCTATATTTGTATATATATGTATATATATGTATGTATGTATATATACATATATACATGCATATGTATATGTGTGTGTGAGTGAATGTGTATATGTACATGTGTACATTTCTCTACAGCTCCGTGAGTACACACAAGTGAAACACTGCTGTGTCTCATGTGTACACCTGTGCACACGTACGTACACATATGCATATGTATTTATAATATGTGCGTATCTCTATGTATCACTATGCATACGTGCGCATGCGCATTATTATTGCTAGGATTGGGCAGTTCTTTATTATTTATTATTATGAATTATTTTTTTTGTGCCTGTTTTAATATTTTAACACATTTCTTTTTTCTTTTCCTTTCTTCCGCTACCAGTTGAAGGAGCATGGAGTAAAGTTATTCGTTATTTTGTAGATTTGATTTTTTTATTCATTGTTTTGCTTTTAATTTGTTTCATTGTTCTTTTTTTTTTTTTGTTTTACAATGAAAACTGTAATCAATTAATCAACTTAATTTGTGTTAAAATCAATTTATTTATTTATTCACTTGTTTATTTTTTTTCTTTCCATTTTATGTTCAAGTGTATTTTTGAAGTTTCTTCTTTTTTTTTCATTTTTTAATGCACTTTGTTTCTTTGGTTTGTTTTTCGGTTAAATTCTCAGGTTAAGAATAAAAAGAAAATACAATTTGGAATCAAATTAAAATGAGAAAATGAAAATTACAATTTAAAGACTTAAAATAAAGAAAATTTTAAACAGAAGATTCAACTAAAAATTTCAATAATAGGATCAAATGAAGAAAATATTTGACAAAAAACTGGAAACATACACCCAAAAATACATACATAAATATTAATAGCACATATACATAAACATCGATACATAATGGCTTATAAATATATACACATATATACACAAACTAAAAAAATAATATATAAATTATACTTTGTGTTTGAATACGCGCATAGAATTTTAAATCGCTTTAAATAAAAAAAAAGTGAGGGTTATTAGTGTTGTTGTTGATGATGATGTTGATGATGTTCATGATGTTCATGATGTTCATGATGTTGGTGATGCTGATGATAAGTGTTTTAGTATTGTTGTTGATGATAATGATACTGCTTGTGATGATGACAGTTATTTTGATGCTCTGAATTTGTTGTTGCTTTGCTCTAGGTTAACTCTGACCAAGCAATCCTATGATAAAAGTAATTCCAGTCGTGGCCACCCCAATTTTTGTCCAATGTGCTGATAATGCTGCACCACATTATCCAATATGTTCTTTCCAAGACAGCAGGTTGTTATTTGCTGTAGAGTTGGCTGCTATTTCGAGTGACTGACTAACCACTTACAGGCTCCTGCTGTAGTTGATATTTGTGATTATCATTATTATTATTATTATCACTAATAAGGTGGCAAGTTGGCAGAATCGTTTGCATACCAGGCAAAATGGTTAACAGCATTTCACCCATCTTTACGCTTTGAGTTCAAATCCCTCCAAGGTCGACTTTACTTTTCATCTTTTCAAGGTCAATGAAATAAGTACCAGTTATGCACTAGGGTCGATGTAATTGACTAACCATCCCCCCAAAAAATTTCAGGCCTTGTGCTTAAAGTAGAAAAGACATTTGTCCAAGTTTCTCGCCGTGGGACCAAACCCGAAACCATTTCGTCGGCAAGAAAGTTTCTTATCACAAAGCCAGGTTTGCGCCTATAAATACTTTCATTTTTGTAATCAAAGAAAATTTAGATACCTAGATTCATATGAGATGTGCTCAAAAACGATTTTCTCACCCGCGGGGCAACAACATAGTTTGCAATAAATCGGCCAAAATTTCGACAGATGATTCAAACACATCTTTTAAAAATCGATAATTGTCATTCTTTCGTTGAACCTTTCGTTGAACCTGATGGCTCACAGTAGACATCTTATAAAAAGCATTTTATAAAACTGATTATAAGGTTGTTGCGTACGACTTCTAGGTTTTGTGAAATCTTTAGTGGGAAATAACCAAATGTATTTCATCTGTGACCATCCAACCGCTTTATGATGTATCCAGGTCCGCATTGTTTAATGAACTCATCTGCCTTTAAAAAAGGCTCTAGATGTGGCTTGAAGTTTTTGTCTGATGTGATTTGCAGTCGAGTAAAAGTACAAAAGTTCCCTCTGTAGAAAAAAAAATCTAAAAATAAAAAAAAAGAAACAATGCCCTAACCATTTCAAAAAGTAATCTAATATAGTTTTCTGAACCTTACGATCTCGGAAAAGACTCATGTTTTGCTTGTAATTCCAATAATAATGATTTCAAATTTTGGCAGAAGGCCAGGAATTTCGGGTGAGAGAGTAAGTCGACTATATCAACCTACTGGTACTTATTCTAACGACCCCGAAAAAAAAAAGTCAAAACCGACCCCATAGAATTTGAACTCAGAACGGACGAAATACTGCTGAGCATTTTGTCTGGAGTGCTAAAGATACTGCCATCTTGACGCCTTGCACACAATAAGACATTTTGATGGCATAAGACATTTTGATGGAAAGTATAGTCAATTTAATCGATTCTCCTATAGTTGACTGGTATTTATTTTTTGGTCCGGGAAGCAGTATGGAAAAATTTAACCTCGGAGAGAATTGAACTCAAAGCGTAAAATAACTTGACTAAATACCATAATGTGTTAATTTAATGCTAAACCAATTCTATGATCATTTCTCCCCGCACGTAGGAACATTGCTTTATAAGAATACATGTCTTAGAATATTCAAATAGTCTTTAAGTTTTATCTGCATACAAGCATATATATATATATATGTGTGTATGTATATGTATGTATTTGTATGCACGTATGCACATATACATTAGTATAAATTTCTTGTGAAGAGCAGAATTGTAAATATCAGATCAATTATTGATCACGTATAATTAAATTTCAAAAGAGAAACAAATCATCTCTGTTAGCAAACATCAAAGATACAAGTAATTTTGATAATTTTATTTCTTTATTTGCGCATTTTATTCCTTTACATATATATTTTTGTTAGTTTGTTCTCTGCTGCTCAAAACATAACGTACTTTGTTATGGAATTTTAAGACATCGCAGAACGGTACAAATAATATTACCAGTTCTTTGATTATTCCTAATTCAAGTAGAAAAAGACTGTATCCTATTATAGGAGTATATATATTCAATCAAAGATGTACGATTCTAAATGTAAAATTGGATTTCTTACGACTATACAATTATATAATAATGATTTCTTACAAAGATGTAAATCGACAGATTTCTAAAATTATCTATTTATCGTATTTCCTTCCCTACACTATTTCACACCATCAAATGTGTTATAGAGAGATTGAAATATAGTTACCCAAGAATAAGTGCAATAGTGGAGTAAAGATTGTTTGCCAACATAACATGGCAGTCCTGGTTTAGGATGAATGTTGCTGTAATTTAGCCCCAGGAGATATCGTCTCCAGCTGGCTATATGACACGATCTGTGTCCTTATATTTTCGAACAAGGGAATCTAGCAACCCCACTCCCTTGTTCGAAACTATAAGGACACAGATGATGTCGTATAGCCAGCTGGAGACGATGTCTCTTGGGGCTAAATTACAGTAACATTCGTCCTAAACCAAGACTGCCATGCTATGTTGGCAAACAATCTTTACTCCAAAGTACTGTTGCTGAATATCTCTCGTTGTGAGATTTGGCGTAGTGGTTAAGTGCACGGGCTACTAACCCCAAGATTCCAGGCATTGACTTAAATAATAATAATAATAATAATAATAATAACAACAACATCGAAAAATATCTTAGGAATGAGAACCCAGGTTGGAAATTTCCCCAAGACACCTGATGAAGGCTGGGGGGTATATCAGCCGAAATATTGTGTTAACAACAAACAAGATGAGGACAAATATCCGTCAAATGTAAATAATATAAGTAATTTTCTAAGTGCAATAGTGCTCGAACTATTTCTGAATTATGGCTTGTTGCCTTTTCCAGGCCCATGAGGAACTTTCATTCAACGAAATCTTAGAATAATTTTCTACAAATTTGGTGTTTAAACAGAATATTTTCTTGCTCCCTATAAGATTGAAAGCTGAAATCGCACTCGGAAGGCAAATTGATATAAGCACTAAAATACTTCTAGACTCCAGTGCCATTTAGTCTTTTGTTATTGATCAATAATGGTTTAAAATTTTGGCACAAGGCCAGCAATTTTAATGGGAAGAAATTAGTCGATTACATCGCCCACAGAATAAGATTAGTACTTTATTTTATCGAGCACGAAAGAATAACAGACAAAATT
Organism: Octopus bimaculoides; assembly: GCF_001194135.2. Classification (NCBI taxonomy): domain Eukaryota; kingdom Metazoa; phylum Mollusca; class Cephalopoda; order Octopoda; family Octopodidae; genus Octopus; species Octopus bimaculoides. Next base: position 4,210,935 of record NC_068993.1, read on the forward strand.
CACCTCAGCAGGATTTGAACTTGGCACACAAAGCAAAACTGGAAGAAATGCTGTAAAGAATTTAGCTCAACATGCTAACTATTCTGCCAGCTAGCCGCTTTAACGATCTCGTTCATACTAAATGTCTCTTAAACCGGAAAGACTTTTTGAAAAGCACTGAATATTCATATGGTTCTTTTAAAGTAGTTTATTGATAATCAATATGCAAATATTTACCCAAAACCACTCCGCAAAAAGCAAAAAAAAAAAATTGTATAACGAAGACAATGTGAGAAGAAAATTAAACCAAACCTAATTATACTTGTTATCTTTGAGATTACTTTGTATTTGTTTCAGTCAGTGGACTGTGGCCATGCTGGGGCACGGCCTTGAAGAGATATTAGTATAACAATACTACTCCAATATTTATGTTTTTGAAAAAAAATCTGTTACTAATTTTATCAGCGTTATTTGCCAAACAGCTTGGTTACATGAACGTAAACAAACCAAGCGATGTCAAGCGATAGTGGTGGGGTACAAACACAAACGTACACACGTAAACACACACACACACATTTATAAATACATACGACGGGATTCTATCTTCCAAATTCACTCACAAGACAATTATCAGCTCAAGGTTGTAACAGAAAGCACTTACACTATGTATCGCAATGTGGAACTAATACCAAAAGCACGCACTTGTTAACCATGCATCTATATGCCTACGCCTAGCTTCTTAATCACAAAGCTAAGACAAGAGGAAATCACACAAAATCTATTATAAACAGTTGTCAAGGAAACGGAAAAGGTAAAATTAATGAATTAAAATATATGTCGTTGATGTTTTAGGATTTCATATTTCACTATTATTTTAATGGGCAACATTTTATTATGAATGATATTTTCTGTCATGTATCTAGAAGAAAAAAAACTAACATTACATGATTAATACGTGTCTTGTTATTGTTTTAACATTAATACTTTTCGAGTGTACTTTTAAGCAACAGCAAGAATTTGCTTGTGTTTATGATTTTTATTTGCTTAAATAAAGCAGCAGACTGATAGTTTTGATTTAGCTTATTGATTGTCCAAGGCCGTATGTGCACCGTTGAAATCTTATCCAATCTTCGCTGTAGTGTTGTGTTCTAAATGTATATTTATGCTGACTATTACTAACTTTAAACTAACTTGTGGTTATACCAATGTATACTATTCCGTACGGGTTTACTTATATAGCTATGTGTATATATATATATATATATACAATTACACACACACACACACACACACACACACACACACACACACACACACACACACACACACACACACACACACACACACACACAGGTTATTTATATTTCGTTCTAAATCGGAGTTTCATACCCAGTATATGCCAAACAATCATGTGCCGACAAACTCAACAATTCTGAAAAAAACATCTCCAACAAATTTATACCCAAACTTGAGAGTGTAACTGTGTCACCAGAAAATGTGTGGAAACTAGTTTAGATAATTAGGAGCTGTTATAGTAATTGCGATATTTCTATATCAATATGCGTCTTGGCTTTATTTTCAAGTGCCTTTTCGTTTTCGTTGCATCTAGCTCTGTAAATATTATCCCTCTGTATTTTATTTATTTTCTCAATTATTGAGCTTTCTTATTAATCTGCTTTGCACGGAAACGATTCACAGTATAATTCACCAATTTATTTATTCATATAATTACTATATGTACACCCACACATAAACATATGTATACGTGAACGCTTGTGTGTACATATATATATATATATATATATATATATATATATATATATATATGAACCTATGTTAGCATATATACGTATATATGCATACATATATATGCATATACAATATATATGCAAATATATACATACACGTACATAAGTATATTTATAGATCAATCACTCGCTTTTTCTTCACCTATATATATGTATGTATGTATGTATGTATGTATATATACACACACATATGTGTATTTTGATATGTATGCGTATGCTTATATATACATATATCCGTGTGCATATGTGTGTAAATGTGTATACAAATATATACATATATATGCATACACTCATGCACTTATACAGACACACACACACACACGCATACTCACACTCACACACATACACACAGAGGAAAACAATGCAAATATTCCCAATTTTTTGTTCTTCCTTTATCTTGATTGAACATTAGAAATAGTCAGATAGTGGTGACGAAGGGGAAGAGGACAACGACGATGACTGGGGAAAAATATATCAATCTAAAAAGAAACGAAAAGAAGGAAGCTAATGAAAACAAATATATAAGAAACTAAATCATCTACTTTTAGATTAATATAAATATGAATTAACGGTAGAGAACACTCCCCCTTCACCTCTTCCCGCATCTCTCCCCCTCTCTTTATCGTTATCTGCTTCGCTAATCAATAGTTACACTCTCCACCCCTGCTTGATACTGTTATTGTTTCACACCTACCAACAATTCTCAGTCCCATATTTTCTCTCTGTGCTCTGCTAACCTTCTTTTTGGCAGGCAACCCTTTGCTAATGGTATTTTCATGTTAATATTGGTATTTCAATTTACTCCCGATATATACATACATACATATATATATATATATATATATATATATATATATATATATATATATATA
>NC_068993.1:4214142-4215303 GCF_001194135.2 Octopus bimaculoides
ATATATATATATATATATGTATATATTGAAGAGCGTAGGCTCGAAACGTTAAATACTTTCTCTATTTCCGAGCGTTATACTAATACATCCATTTGTCTTCGTCGGTTGATTTTTCGTGAATTCTCCTATATATATATATTATATACATGCGTGTATTTGTATTTACTACCCCATGCTTGACAACCGCTGTTGGTTTGCCTATGTCCCCATAAATTAGTGGTTCCGCAAAAGAGTCCCATAGACAAAGTACGAAACTTTAAAAAATAAATGTTAGCATCGATTAATCTGACCAAACCATTCAGGGCGGCATGATGGCATCGTGGTAGTTCAATGACTGAAAGCAGAAGACAGACGATAAAACATACAAGAAATATAATGTAAATGATTGATCGATTAACCGATCGATTAATCAAACAGTTGATGATTTAATTGGTCAAATAACTGACCTATCAACAAATAAATATTAAAAGCAGTGAAACAGAACTAGGGCGTGGGTTTATTATTGGCATAATGACCCTCCCAAAATATGAACACAGTACCTTGCTATGAATGAGAATTGTAGATCTAGCTTCCGTATGGCATACTCCTAACAATTACTTAGATAATTGCTTGCAGATATTCTGTTATGCTATTATTGATTGTTTTAGCTTGGATGAAACACCGATATTTTATATATTTTGTAATTTTAAGCTAATGTTGGAAGAAATCATCGCATGTAAGAGGTAATCGCACTCATATTCTGGAAATATGCATATATATAGATATACGAGATAAATGATTTTCGTATGCAACCAAGTGTGCAGTTATGTGCGAGTGCATTTGTGTGTATATAAGTGTACTACGCATTAATATGTTTGTATGTAAGTATGTATACATACATACACACACATACATATATGCATACATATATACGTACATATATACATATGTTCGTAAGTACAAGTGCATGAAAAGTCATATTTGCACCTAAAGTACTGCACGCTCATACACAAAAGGAATATTTAAATATAAACCTCCAAACATATCCATGACGTAAACACGCAGATGTATTTTGCATATGCATGAACACCTATCCATCTATATCTATGCATACATACACACACACACATATACATACATACAAATATATGTATATGTATATATATATATATATATATATAT
>NC_068993.1:4215539-4216215 GCF_001194135.2 Octopus bimaculoides
TATATATATATATATATATATATGTATGTATGTATATATACATATATACATACATACATGTAAGTATAGATGTGTATACATGGGCGTCTCAGTGTTTACATGTACACACACACACCAACCCACACACACACTCACATACACACACATTTATACATATGTGAGAGGGTGTGTGTGTGGTTGAGTGGGTGTATTTAGATATAAAACTTCACAGCTTCATTAATGGGGTTTCATGTCAGCGCAAGGTAATCATCAGACGACATGAAACTCAGTAATGAAGCTGTGAAATTTTAAGTTCCAATATATAAATAAATAATTAGAAACTCTTTCACGGTTATTGAGTACCATCTTCTTTGATTAAACCTTGGAATATCGTCTTAGATACATGCACACATGTAACTGTACATGGGCATGTGCATACCTACACACAGGCCCACACACACATGCGTGTAGACAGAGATACGTTAGCCACAAATTATGAATAACTGCATTCACATAGTCATAGAAACACACACACGCATACACGCACATGCACACACACATGCAAGCACACACGCATATACTAATATACTAATAAATATATATGTGTGTCTGTGTGTGTGTGTATATATATATATATATAGAGAGAGAGAGAGAGAGAGAGAGAAAGAGAGAGAGATGCATATGTAGAGGCACATAC
>NC_068993.1:4216494-4220813 GCF_001194135.2 Octopus bimaculoides
TATATATACATACATACACACGCATATATATATATAGACAGACAGATAGATAGATAGATAGATAGATAGATAGATAGATAGATAGATAGATATGCGTATAAGCATGATTATGTAAGTTTAATGTATATTTGTAATATGAAACATAAGTGCATTTGCTGAATGCACTGAATGCACAGACACACACACACACACACACGCACACACACACTCACACACATTCACCCGCACGCACGCGCACACACACACACACACACACACACACACACACACACAGCAATGAAACGGTATGTGGGGGAAATACAGAAAAGAATGGTGTAGTTAGAAGAAAAAGAGGTGTTTGTAAGAAAAACAGATCGAAAGAAACTAAAACCAAAGAGAAATAATAATAAGAATAATAAGAGAAATAAGATGAGCGGGAAAGAAAGGGTTAGAACAAATGATAGACAAGAGAGACGGTGAGAGAGAGAGAGCAAGGCAAGACAGGCGTTCTTTAATTTAATCCTTACTATATCCATATCTTTCACAAGAGAACTTTCATTTTCATTCGCTATTGATACATAATTATAGAACATAGCACTAAATATTCGGCTGTCACATATAAAACTTATCAGTGTTTTGACACATTTCAGATTATTTGCAAGAAATGGTGAGCAATTTATCCTGAAAGTGTTTCCTATGATAACTGCGCAATGCTGAAAATTCTTCAGTCGAACAGACGTTTAATATTAACTCTTATTGCTTAGGCATCATACATAGCACATACACACATACATTCACACGGACACACACACATACATACGTAGGTATGTATTATGTATGTATATATTATGTATATATGTATTTGTACATATATATATATATATATATATATATATATATATATATATTAATATATGTATATATGTTTGTATATATATATATCCATACACACACACATATATATACATATATATTATAGTGGGTATGCCGGTTTATGGGGTCACCCTGAGTTTCTCGTTCATAAGGGGTTTAGCCTTACGGCGTATCTTCAAACCCCAAACACTGCTGGCCAGAGACCTCTTCAGCAGAGATTAGGATCTGCCTACCCACAGTTATATTTACTGGTCTACATCTTAGAGTGTGCTTCTCCTCTGGATTTATGTATTGCTGCAAACGATCCTATATATATATATATGATTTTATTAAAATTTAGCATACAGATAGAGAGGTAGATAAATAGATTGATAGATAGATAGTTTGATAGATAGATAAGAATATATATGTGTATGTGCATAATAATAAATAATTTGGGCAAACAAGTAAAAGCCGATTAGTGTGTTGAAATATTGAGTAGAGCACCGGCACAAATTAGGCTGCCTGTTGTCATCGGCAGTCGTGGTATATTTCCGTTGGATCTGCTTCAGGAACTCCGCAATGGGAATTAGAGGAATAATATTATTTGCTTTTATTTATTCATTCTCTAACTTGATGGACATATAACAACAAGCCAGTCAACATTAACAATCTGTGGTGAGATATATCTTTATCGATCTACCTGATGAGACCCAGACTCATGGGTCGAAACATACGTTGTACCCAATCTACGGATCTCTCTTTTCGTCGAACTGCAAGACAATGAAGACGTAAACAAACCAACACTACTCGCCAAACGGCAAAAGACAAAAGCAAAGATACGCGCATATACCCGCACGCCTCTACACACTTATATGCACACATACACACAAATATACATCCACACATATACTAGGCTTCTGCATAGTTTCCCCTCTACCAAATTTTCTCATTTGGCCTTAATCTGTTCGGGCCTATGCAAGAATGAACCTGTTCAACGCACTTCGAAATAAGACTGAACCCCAGAACCATGCAGTCAAGAAGTGACCTTGTTATCTCATGCATAATAAATACATACAATGTTTTAAACAGCAGCAACAGCAGCAACAGCAGCAGCAGCACTAGCAGCAGTAGTAGTAGTAGAAGTAGTAGTATAATGACTGTTGGCTCTTTAAAGACACGTTAAGATAACGGAATTATCTATCGCTTCTTTAAATGTCTGGCGTAGCAATATAAAGACACTTTGTGTTTCATTTATATTTTCTGTGTTTATGAAAGTTTAACTGAAGTTATATGACAGATAAGCCACTCAATTATAAACTGGGTATATAAGTAGAAGAGACAATAGGAGATGTTCTTTTATTGGTTTATATTCTTTTTACGCTCTTCGTTGAATGGGGTGTGCGGCCATACTGGAGGACCGTCTCAAAAAGTTTTGGTCGATTTTATCGACCCCAGTGTTTATATTACTCAGGCACGTATTTTAATTGATGTTTCCATTGTCTGAATGGTTTATGCTAGCTAAGTATTTCTTTTTACGCAGCATCGATTTTACACTGACGAAGCAGTGAGAGACGCTCTCTCTCTCTCTCTCTCACACACACACACATATAAGCACGCACGCACGCAAACGCACACTAAATGTGTATGTGTTGCGTGTCAAAAACGCTGACGAAGCCAAAATCTCGCCACCAGCCCGTCTAACTACAAATTCCCAAAACTATCCGACAGATTTCCACGGTTTCCAACAATAGCTTAGAGGAGATGGATTACCTACATCTCTTGAGGGTTTGAAATATGGGTTTTTTAAATTTTGCCCTGGGATATAGATGTTTTGTTTATTCTGTTGGTTTGGAGATAATAAGCTTAATCCGTGGCACCTGGTCCTTGAGTGCTTTTATGAGAGCCCACTATATGGTTACGTACTCACGTTGGGTGTCTCACTTGAAGATTACTTACTTTTTTCTTCCTTGATGTCTTAGAGATCTTGAAAGGGGTTACATGCGCTGTCTTTCTTTCTTCGACTCAACCATAAAAAGCCTCTAAAAGGACTGCTAGGATAAGAGAAGAGCCACAAATGAATCAGTAAAGACGGCGCAAGATTCACTCAGTGTTGAAGCAAAATAGCGAAAAGGACAATACTTTAAATAACACTGAAATGGTTGACATAGTTTTATATGTATTCATGTTCTATTGTATCAACGGCTATTTCCGTTTTATTGGTCATGCTTCATTGATAATTAAATCATTGAACGTTTTTACTTGTAAATCATTCCCGATCATTTGTCAATATATATTTGATTGTAATAAAACCAATTTACACTGCGATAAAAACTCACATCTATCTGAAGAGAATTATCTCTCAACAACTCGTTAGTTCTCTACAGTTTAAAATGTTGCTGTTGCAGTCGTTGTTGGTCGTATTACTGTTGATGGGGTCGTTGGTGGTGTGTAGGCCTAGGTAAGTCCTGGATGAATTGAGCAATGACGAAGGGTGCTCCGGATTTTATTTTAATTTTGTTTTAATTTTTAAGAAAAGTGTAATAAAGACTATTTAATTATATTGTGGTCGTTCAATTTTTAGAATATGATTAGGTGTGAATTTAAGGTTTCGCTGCTATAACTCTTGATGTCATAGTTTTGAGGTCAGCAATTTTAAAATGTCTACAGTAATTTCTTTAAAATAACAGAAATATATGAAAACGCGATTATATTGTAGAAGTAAACAGATGAGTACCATATAACTTTTCTTGGACTATGCGCTTTCTTCTCTTTGGACGTTTACCTCTTTCCTCTTTCTGACGAAGAATCATGTCCGAAACGTCGCAGCTCCTCTTTTTTTTCCATCTTACTTTCTCTGAGCGTCAATCTAATATATTCACTGTGTATGTGCTTCTGACTGTTGTTGTTTTCCAGTTTTTGATTTGCATCCTTTCTTTTTCTTTTATTCATTTACTTGTTTCACTCATTTGACTTCGGCCATGCCGGAGCACCTCTACGAAGGGATTTTAGTCGAACAAATCGACCCTAGGACATTTTTAAAGCCTAGTACTTATTCTATTGGTCTATTTTGTCGAACCGCTAAGTTACGGGGACATAAACGCACCAACGCCGGTTTTCAAGCGGTGATGGTGGGGACAAACACAAAGACACACACACATAGGTATATACATACATATATATATGTGTGTGTGTGTGTGTGTGTGTGTGTGTGTGTATGCATGTATGTATGTATGTATGCGTGTTTGTTCTCAAACATACGCACCTCCCTGTATATGAGCGAATGTGTTTATACGTGTGTATATAAGACGAATGGAAAATGTTACCTGTTGTACGTCAATGCCTTCTCCAGGAGAATATTAATCTCACATCGACAATGGAGGTTTTACATTACATTGCGTTAACAGTCAGCATGTGATCGTGTGAATATGAAAATTAATCTACGTAACTTATAGCATATACGGATGTATATAACATAGAAATATATA
>NC_068993.1:4221554-4235286 GCF_001194135.2 Octopus bimaculoides
GGGAGGGAGGGAGGGAGAGTGTGTGTGAGAGAGAGAGGGAGCAAGAGAGAGAGATTAGTAGAAATTATAGCAAAAAGGAAGACAAAATTGAAAAAAGAGTGCGAAAATTTGAATTTGAAAACATTTCATTTTGAAAGTGTCTCCTAAATTTACAAGTGTATGACCATTGTAACATGTTAAAAACTATTAAATTGAAAAACTCCATAAATATTTATCAGCACTTCAAGTTCCCAAAACATTAAATTTCTCTTAAAAATAAACACCATTTCCAGAGCCATAAACTCATGCATTTTCCAGTTGAATATAGATGCTTCTGGTGAAGATATTACCGTATTTCTATGTTAAACCAATTGCACAAGGTTTGCAGAAAGTGGTAATGGCAGCTATAAAGTTAACTACAGTTTCTAATAATTGGTGAATACACGTGCGTGTGTGTATGCAAATATATACATACATGTATGTATATAAACACATATACATATATATATGTATGCATATGTAAAGACAGACACACACAGTCACCCTCTTCTCTCTCTCTCTCTCTCACTCATTCTTTCTTTGTCTCTGTCTCTCAAACACACATATATACATAATATACATATATACACATGCAGATAAATACGTGTGTGTCTGTGTGAATGTGTGTGTTCACTTTATATGTATAATTTTTCTATATTAATATTCACATTACAACTTAAAGTTTCGCCATTTCGTGACATGACAGATATAGATGTGTCTGTGTGTGTATGGTTGTGGGTGTATAAACACACACACCTACACACATATATATAGACGCATGTGTGTGTGTGTGTGTGTGTGTGTGTGTGTGTGTCTGTGTGTAATGTATATCTTTACAAACACATACGCATACAAACATTTATATATAATGATCAGGTGCACACGCAATATAATGCTTTCAATTTACATGTAAAAGCATAGATACATAAAATGTTGATATAAACATCAATATTACTTTTCGGACAGTGAGATCTGAAATATCGTTGAAGTGCACAGTTTCCAGTAAGGCAGAAGGGATTTAGTGGACTGATAAATCGAGTTTGTTCGGCTGGAAGAGTGTAAGCTCAGAAGAAGCAGGAGTACCACATTTAATTCCCTGTCCTAACGAAGGAATATGAACAATAAAAGTGAAATTATCCTCCCCTCATCTACATTAAATTGCTCTATATTTGAGAGCTTGGTTTATATTATTGAGAAATATGTTTTTATCTATGATATTTTGTAAAAGCGAAGCAAACAGCTGAATATTGAGTTGTCTAAAGCTCCACGGATAGTTTACACAGTACTTATACACTTCTGGTTGAGGAAAAACATTAGCACAATAAATAAGTGGACGCTTATCTCTTGCGTCAGAGCCGATGCCCATTCAACAATCAGCTAACTCTATGACCCAGGCGTACTGATTAATAGGAATGAGCTTTACACATTCTCCAATAGGAATCAGCCTTCTTCAGGACATAAAGGTTTGTCTTATCTCTTAGTAGCGCAAGATCTGAATGGTTATCCGTGTTTTTAGAGATGTGAAACTTTCAGCAATCCCAGTGTAGATCAGAAACTGTGAATACAAATATTAAATGTCTTTGACATGTGTTGAGATATTTACTATGGTTGCATATCTGTTCGTGTGGGTTGGTACTCATGGACTGCCTACGTTTGTACATCTGCTCAATCGAGGCTGATGCTGAATGGAGAAACAACAGCAAAAACAACAAGAACAAGAACAAGAGCAATACAATCACAGATTCTCTATGCATGTATCATTGCAAAAACACAACGATTTAGATTCCTCCGTCGTACGTTTGCCAAATACTTTTTCAGTTCTCTTTCCTGTTGGTCAATTTTTCTTCATCCCTAATTTCACATATTCTCTTTCTTCCTCTCTCTCTCTCTCTCTCTCTCTCTCTCTCTCTCTCTCTCTCTCTCTCTCTCTCTCTCTCTCTCTCTTCCCCCTTCTCTCCCTACCTTTCTCTCTCTATCTGTTGAAAATTTTTGTTTCTTTACAACATTATCACATGTTGTTTTAAGGTGTCCATTTCGTGTTTTACCTTTCAACATTTGCCAAATTCTCTTATTTTATGTCATCTTCCAAAACTGGCATTGGATTCTAAAGGAATATTCTGAAAGACAATTTATTTTGCCATTTTCTTTTTTCTTGTTATGAAATGTCTTTCAATATTGGTTTCAAATTTTGGCACCAGACCAGCATTATCGGAGGAGGGGGGATAGTCCATTATATCGATCCCAATGCTCAAATGGTGCTTATTTTATCGATCTCGGAAGGACGAAAGGTAAAATTGAACTCAGAACGTAAAAACGGACGAAAATGCCGCTAAGTGTTTTGTCCGGCGTGCTAACGATTCTGCCCCCTCATCGTCTTAACGTCTTTAAATATTGATGATAGTGATAAATGTAAACACACGTTTGTCTTTAGAAGCATTGAAATGTATTGTGAGATACAGATAGGGTAATAATTTATTTCCAAACGCAGAAACGCTGATAGAACAGCAGAGACAGGATAAAATATCCATATAAAGCAGAAAATTTTATCAGCGACCACATATAGCGTATTCTTCGTATAAAGAAATGGGACACGTTTTAAAGAATGTATGACTGCTATTTCTAGCAGGTCTACAGACCACGTAGAAGGAAACAGCAGCAAAACAACAACAAGGCAATCACTGATTCTCTCTCTAGATGTTTGTCATTGCAAATAGGAAGCAATTTGCTTTCCGCTATTTTATATTTGCCAAAAGAAAAAAAAATCCCCGATAGCTGAGCTGTTGTTGTTGACGACGACGACGATGATGATGATGATGATGATGGGGAGGAGGGGGAGGAGGAGGAGGAGAGGAAAGAATGAGGAAGAGAATCATGATGATAATGATGACTGTGACCATCACCATAATCATCATGATTGCGGTGGTGGGAGTGGTGTCGGTGGTTGTGGTGGAAGTGGTATCATCATCATCATCATCATCATCATCACGACCGTCATGGTCATGATGAGAAATAATCATGATGGTGGCGGCGTTTGCGTTAATCACCATCTAAGTTGTCGCCAGCATCATCTCAATAATTTCCCTTTGATCTTAAAACAGTTATTCTCACCCCCTTTTTTTAGCCCCAGGCACATCTCCGCTCCCCCCCCCACGCTTCAACAGGTTTTTTCCTCTCTAAGATTGTTTGAGTCGAAGTATTTATTCTTAATAGTATATAATTAGTTAATTAATCGAACTGTTTCTTTATAATAGAGACTCACCAATTTAATAACAAAAAAAAACGATGATGGATTTAAAATCTTTCATAAAAATAGAAGGGTTCTTTTTTGTATATTTATAATTAATTACTCAACAGATTGAAGTTACTGTAGTATACCTCAATAAACGAAAAGAGCGTCCAATGAGTGTCTGTGTTAAATTCAGATTATTCTGCTGAAGATTGCAATCAATAGAAACCACGTGCTTTTACTTTTTTTTTTGCCAGTTAGTAGGTTTATGGAGCCGAGTTTAAAAGGGCAGAACGAATATTAGCTTAATCTAACTTCTTATTCGTTTTAACTTTCAACAAATTTGAAAAAAAAAAAAAGAAAAAAGAAAAATAGATTTACAAAGATATTTGGATACAAATAGAAGCGTTGGATGTATAATTCTTCCAGCCACTTTTGGATAGGAATTGCACGTTCATAGAAATATGTTCAGCAATTTCTCATTGAACATATCTTTTATAAACGAATCATTCTTCAGTTTCAGGAATTCATCTTGACAATTACCAGGAACTTTTTCAACTGACAATCTAAAAGGATTTTACTCCAAATCCAACTCAATGTCGTTGGATTCGGCAAAATATCTGTGGAATTAATTTTCTAGTGTTGTCAAGTGTTGCAAAATTTCATTTTTTTTTTTTTTTTTTTTTTTTGAAAATTTGGAAAGCACTTGGTCTTCACTGCCAGCAACAAGAATTGATGACGATATCTCAAATATTGCAGCATTTCTATATTTTTTTTTTATATATAATGTCATTTCTCTTCTAATTTTCCTGTTTGCTCTTAGATTTTACGATGTTTGTTTTTCTTTCCGTGCATGTGAAAAATTGAAGGTCCAATATATTTTGATGTTCAAAAATATTGAGCAAATAAGCAACATACATAATTAGTCCCTCGTCATTAATCATAAAAAAATAGATGTTCCAACTTATCCTGAACTTGGAAAACTTATTTGATCCTATTTCAAAGCTCCAATACTCGTTCAGTTACATTTCCGCTTGAAAAGTTCGTAGAATTTATATTTAAGAAAGAAGCGAACGGTCTTCCTCCGTGTAAAAAGATAACAACCTGAAAAGACACGAGTTAAAAGCTACTGTCTTAAGAAATTCACAATTCACGATGGTTTGATCTAAAATTCTCCGTACTGGTGCTCGAAGTGTTTTTGAAGACAATACGAAGAATGTCTTTCAGTGTTGAAGCTCATTTATTTTCACACAAACTGGAAATCCGGATTTATTTCATAACATAGTTGATGTTCCACATGTACAGAATTTATAAACATCACCCAACAAAAGATCTCTGATTCGATGAAAGATTTAACCCGTTTCCAAACTACAATGAAATTTGGTAATTGGTCCAAGAGGAAACAAAAACGGAACTTCTCTTTAAGTTAACCATTGTAAAGACATCTTGCAAACACCAGCCATTTGGAACACAATATTCTTTTCTACTCTCGGCACAAGGCCCGAAATTTTGCGGGGGGGGGCCAGCGTTAAACTAATACACCTGTTTGTTGTTTACACACCTGTCTTCGTCTTTTGTTTTGTTTTTTGCAAATTCCAACTCTATATATATATATATATATATATATATATATATGTATGTGCACATACATGCACGCGCATATACAACAATGCATAAAGTCTCCCCAAGTCTCTCTCTCTCTCTCTTATATATATATTCAAATATATATATACATATATATATATACATACATATGTATACATACACACACACACACACACACACACACACACACATATATATATATATATATATATATATATATACATAGATGCATAGATATAACCAGTGCATAAATTAGTTTTAAGAATACAAACACTGCGTAAATATTAAAATATAGACAGGAACGCATGTATGCATGTATGCATGTATGTATGTATGTATGTATGTATGTATGTACGATTGTGTGTGTGTGTGTGTGTGTGTGTGTGTTTACGTATGTTGGCATGTAAGTACGTATCTATGTATACGATATCAAAATAACATTTTCTGAAAACTTTTCTGCAGAGATTTTTCTATCTTTTTAAATCTTATTTTATCCTTTTTTTTTTTTTTGCTTTTATTTCTAAATTTATTTATTTATTCATTTATTCATGGTACTTTAGAAGTTTCTAGAAGGAACCCAATTGCAAATATATTTAGCTTTATCTCTGAACATTGATAAATTTTCAGAATGTTTACCATTGTCGTCAGGCTTAAGAAGATGTTGTATCTTAGAATTAGAGAAGAAGCGGGGAGGTATGGGTAGGCCAGGCTAATCCGCCAACAATCCTTGGAGACGCCTTTCTGAAGATTTCATCTTTGGTAGAAGTTGTTGCGAGGAATTCCGAACATCCGTCCAGCCCCTTCGGCAATCTAGTTTACCTGCTAACAGAGGCATGTAACATATTGTTTGTGTGTTTGTTTCTTTGTTACTGTTGTTGTTTTTTAATTTATACATCAATGGAGGAGGATTTTAGGGATGGGTGGTGTGGGTTATATGTTGTCTCCCAGAACACCCAGCCCCCACCCCCCATCTCCGCCTCATCCTATTCTTTCCCTCTCGCTATCCCCCCCCCATCCTCACCTCTTTTTCTTTCTCTCTCTCTCTCCCTCTCTCTCTCTGTATTTCTTTCTTTCGATCAGTCGTTGAGAAGGACAAAGGGTTTGGGGGAGATTGAACTAAAACTAAAGACTAATGTGATTCGTCTACAAGAACAAGAGCATGACGGAACAATGGTGGTGGTGGTGGTGGTAGCGGCAGTGGTGGTGGTGGTGGTGGCAATGGTGGCAGTGGTGGTGGTGATAGTGGCGGTGGTGGTGAGGTTTGTGCTGGTCTTTGTTACAATGGAGAGAGGGTAATAGTAGTAAAGCACTAACGTGGTTCTTGTGGCGATGATAGTGGAGAGATTAATTCGAGGAGGGGGAGGAAGAGGAGGAGGGGGAGGAAAAGAAGGCGAAGAAATGAAGAAGGGGCGGAAATCGGAGAGAAAGAAGAAGAGGAGGAGGAGAGGAAGTTGCTGACGGTGGATTTAGTGGTTAATTGATAATATTTTTCTCCAAATGAGAAGGGAAGATGATGATGATGATGATGGTGGAGGAGGAAGCGGTGATGAATGATGATGATGATGATGATGATAGCGGCAGCGATGGCGACAGTGATAATGATGACGACGACGGAAATAAGATTGATGACAGTATCAATAATCATAATGAAGGTATCGAACAAATTAGGTATGACGATGATGATGACGACGACGACAATGACGACGACTATGATGATGATGATGTCGGTGATAACGATGATGATGCATCTGGTGATTATCATCACCATTATTATTATTATTATTATTATTATTATTATTATTATTATTATTATTATTATTGTATAATTATTATTTTGGCGTTAAACATATTAAATTACTAAATTACAGGGTTTTTTTCCTCATTGCTTTTCATTTTTTTTTCTTCTTCAGCAAACTAAAATATTTTTTGTTTTGCTGAAGTTGTATTTGTTTTCTTTTTATTTTGTTATAATCAATGCTATGGTTGTTGTTGTTCTTCTTCTTCTTGTGCATATATTTGTTATTGTAGTTCTTGCCGTTGCTGTTGTTATGTTTATTATTGCTGTGTGGTTGATGGGAAGCGTTGCCTTGGCCAAAAGTTGGATTCTGCTAAAGCAATATTTACTTTCCGCCACCAACACCCACACAAGGCTGTTCCTCCAACAACTGCTGCCGCCATTCTCACCGCAGTCATCCGAGCTACGGAAACATTTCCAAGATATCATCAACTCTGCACGTGTGCGTGTGCACGTGTGCGTGTGCACGTGTGTGTGTGTTATTTGTCTTATAATCAACTGGAACCAGATTCCTTGATGTATTTGATGAGTTCGCTTTCTTTGTTTTCTGCAAGACTTCTTTCTTCCCCCCATTTTGTTGTCTCTCACGGAAATGTCTTTACTCTTAATAGCAAAGAACTTAAGACATCTAGCAAATCCCTAAGTATATGCATGTACATAGATCCCCACCTGTACGTAAGTAAGTAGTAGTAGTAGTAGTAGTAGTAGTAGCAATAGCAGCATGGGGACATGCGCTGTAACAGCACGTCGCTGCATCCACCATCTGTTGGGGATTCCATACTAATTCTCGTGGTTGACAATCTAGCACCACTCAGGCGAAAGCTCTCCAGCCCATGGGTCTGTTTGGGCACTCGTTGATGGTGAGAATTTTTCGAGGTCAGATGGCAGATCCTACCTAAACCTTATTTAGTCGCCTTCTGCGACACACAGCGAAAACATAGGGCCTATATTTTGGCATGCCAATCACCACACAGCACAATAAGTGTGCCTGAATATAATTTCAAATTTGTTGCCATACATGCATGTTTGTATTTTAACAAAGATTTTACACTGGTCTATCACTGGTGTATCTTAATTCTTCTTTTATTTCTGTTTTACTCTGTGCCTCCTCCTCGGTTTACCTCCACTGTGAGCTCTATATCATCTGTATGATGTGGAAAATATTCCATCAACATTGCTCATCTTTAAAATTCGTCCGAAGCTGATATCTTAACATATCTGATGGTCTTAAGTATAAAAAAACAAAATTATTAAAGATTTATATAGAACTACATTCAGAGTATGTCCATAAGCTATTGTGTTTAGACCTGGTTTCTATCCTCAATCTGTTCCGTTTTGTAGACGCAATTTTTTTTATTTTTTTTTTTATGAAGCACTCCGAAATTAGAAAAATCAAAAACCAACATATGCATATTTCACGGAGCTTGTATGATTCATTCATTATATAATTATTATGATGACAGACAAGTCTGAATGTAACAATGAAAAAAAAAAAAGCTGGATCAGATTCAGTGCCTTGTGGTATTTAGTGATCCATCTTTAGTTTCTAAGATCAAATTTCTATGAGATATACAAAAAATTCACAAAGTGGAATAAATTATTTTGCTTCAAGTAAAACGAGAAGTTTGACATTTCAAGCAGAAAAATCTCCCCCCGACAAGAGATTAAATGTTCATTAGTAGTTCTGTTCCTCCTTGGCGGAATACATTTACCATTCTCTCCAAAAAATATTTGGTGCAGGTCGGTGGGTCGTGCCAAAGTTAAGTATCGTGTTCTCTGTAGATCATGGCTATGAGCTCCTGTCTTTGAAATTCCAGGACAACAAAAACGAAAGTTTCTATTACAATAAACGACGGCTGTGTTTCTACGACTGTTCTTTTAGTCTCTCAGTTTTTCATATTTCTTACTTTTTTGTATAACTAATCTTCTGCTGTTGTTGGTGGTGGTAGCAACAATTGTCTTTCTTCTTCTTCTTCTTCTTCTTCTTCTTCTTCTTCTTCTTCTTCTTCTTCTTCTTCTACTTCTTCTTCTTCTTCTTCTTCTTCTTCTTCTTCTTCTTCTTCTTCTTCTTCTTCTTCTTCTTCTTCTTCTTCTTCTTCTTCTTCTTCTTCTTCTTTCCTTCCTCCCTTCTTCAGGTGTTGTAGACCTACAATCAAAATAATTCCGTTTATATAACCAAGCCGTCATTTTCCTCACTCCAAGACATAAATGTGTCCAATGCATTCTTCTCTTTGTAACAGTGGTGTGCCATTTGAGGAAATTTTAGCTGCGATTTTTAACTAGTGATGTTAATACTGACATCGGCATTTGGATTGTCGTCGCTTTTGTGAGACGGGGATGGACGAATGCTGAATGTAGAAGCGATTTACAATAACGTGTGGTGTGGGTCTGGTGAAGAGTGCATTACCTTATATGTTCTGATGACCTCCGAGGGTCACGTTGCTATCAAGGAGTTATACATTCAGACAACGAAGAGAAAAATTGATCTCGTTGAAAAAATAATGTTTCACAATTTAAAAGGGCCAAAAGGGGGCAACGTGAAGCAGCCATTGTATTGTCCTTTGAAAATACTACGACAAACACTCACTATTTCTCATGAAAGACACCAAGAACCGTGTCGTTGACCTTGACGGTTAGAAAAAACGAAACTAAATACGAATGTAAAAGATGGCAAGACAAGTAGTACTCTAAGAAGGTGAAGACCGAGTACTAGGTACACGTAGAAGATAGATTACGTTTGAAAGCCATACGAATAATGTACCTGTAGATAAGGGGTTACTATCAATAGAAATCAAGACTCTTCACATGGTCTAATTCCAAAGACAAGCGTCACTATCAACCGAAAGATTCTTAGCAGGTCATCTCAGGCTGAAGGTATGGTTATATTTGGGGGACTTTGGCGGACGGTTATCAGAGTTGCGAAGTTCCACCTGAGTGAGTTTTTCTATCTGTGTGTGGTTAATTGTTCTTAACTACTTATTTTACTCTTTAATTGTTTATTTACAAAATGTTACACCTGTTTCATTGTCTTTACAGATTTGCTCCAGCCTTCGTCTATTATGGATATATCTACTTCTGCGCGTGTTTTATAACCCTTTCATACGAAACATTATATTTCGTAAAACATGCCATGCCAAACTGCTGTCAGTGCTTTGAATTATCTATATCGCTTTCACCTTGTCAGTTTTGTCAGGTGTTGATCTTACACGGGATTTTTCTTGACATCGCCTTAGCTTCATGTTTTATAGCCCCATTTTTAGCTTAGCTTAGTTTTTAAGCCTTTCCTGATTTCTTTTATAGTTTCTCCTTTCTCCTCGTAACTATCATTTTAGTCTATGTTTTCTTGTTGTTGTCTTCAATGAACACAGCAAGCAGTTTTGTTTTATTCGTGCTTCGTAGCTACTCACATTAGTTTTCCATAAGCCTTTGCAAGATATATTCGCATTCATACAATATTCCTACTTGTGTAATATCTCTAACACTCAATATTCGTCTCCCTATGTAATAACATTTAGTCTTTCTATAAAAGATTTTGTGTGGCGTCTTCTAAACACCGTATTTATTTTCCATCCAGTCTTGCTGGTTTTTCAGCGTCGAATTAACAATATTATCGCTAAAACTGATTACCGTAATAATCAAAAGTATTGGAGCCTCTTGCTTTCTTGTATTTTTTTTAAAATCTATTTTGCCCCGTTCTTTTTTTTTTCAGCCATTTGACTACGGTCAGGCTTGAGCACCGCCTTTAGTCGAACAAGTCGCCCCCCCCCCTCACCAAGAATTATTCTTTGTAAGCCTAGTACTTATTCTATTGGATTCTTTTGCCGAACCGCTAAGTTACGGGGACGTAAACACAACAGCATCGGTTGTCAAGCGATGGTGCGGCAACAAACACAGACACACACACACACACACACACATATAAACTGAAAGAAGACTGCTTTTGGGGGAAGGGGCCAGTCGATTATATCGACCCCCGTACGCAACTGGTACTTAATTTATCGACCTCGAAAGGATGAAAGCAAAGTCGATCTCGGCGGAATTTGAACTCAGAACGTAAAGTTAAACGAAATACCGCTAAGCATTTCGCCCGGTGTGCTAACGTTTCTGCCAGCTCGTCGCCTTAGACCTTTAGCAGCATTTCGTCCGTCTTAACGAACTGAGTTCAAATTCCATCGAGGTTGACTTTGCCTTTCATTCTTTCGGGGCTCATGAAATAAGTACCAGTTGTGCACTTGGGTTGATGTAATCGACTAGCCCCCACCCTCAAAATTTCGGGCCTTGTGCGTATAATAGAAAGGGTTATTATTATTATTATTATTAGTAGTAGTAGTAGTAGTAGTAGTAGTAGTAGTAGTATAGGATTGGATTTGCATGTGTCCTAATCAAGGCAATTAGGTCTGTACGTTTCATCTAAGCCTTTCCTTTTGTTCGGCTAATTTTCCTAATTAGCTTTTCATGAAAGGATAAGGCTTTAAAAACGCAGACTTATTTTATTCTTTTATTTATTCATTCTATCGTTGTTGTTGTTGTTGGTGGTGGTGGTGGTGGTGATGATGATGATGATGTTATTGTTGTTTCCTCTTTCTGTCAGAACCGTTACATATCATTACTGCAAGACTGGGTGACGCTGCCAAACTGTCCCAACCCACCCCAGAAC
This sequence comes from Octopus bimaculoides, assembly GCF_001194135.2. Classification (NCBI taxonomy): domain Eukaryota; kingdom Metazoa; phylum Mollusca; class Cephalopoda; order Octopoda; family Octopodidae; genus Octopus; species Octopus bimaculoides. The sequence goes on from NC_068993.1 coordinate 4,232,856, forward strand.
ATCTTCATACTAATGATAATTAAATTACTGATAATAATGCAGAATGAAACAACCCAGAATAAACTGCTCACTGCAAGTGCCTATAACTAATGTGAAATAATGGTTTCTTTGATTTTAAGTGCTGGTTGAAAGACTACCACGACGAAGAGTCTTCCATTATCACTTAGATATCAACAGCATTTATGTCACTGTATGAACAGATTTGATTTTCTCTTTTCACGGTTAGATGACATCTTGCGATGTTTTTCTCCTCTCTGCTTCTTCACTTTCGATTTCTCTGTGAATATCTGTGAGGTTTGTAATATGAGTATGTCACATATGTCTCACACATCATCGAAACGAGACTAACACTCCGCAGATTTGCAATTACGTTGCACACGTATTATATTTCTGAACTACATAACCATTCTTACATTCAGCTACGTGGACGAGAAATAGTAAAGCTTCGAAGCATTAAAACTGAAACACATGTTTTATCAAAAAACAGCAAAGGAGGGAAGCAATGTGTGATATTAATTATTTGGTTTATTTTTATTGCTAGGGCAATGCAGGTGTATGTGGTGCAGTTTGGGTAATATCTGCATCAAAGGGTGGCGAGCTGGCAGAATCGTTAGCGTGCCGAGCGAAATGCTTAGTGGTATTTCGTCTGCCGTTACGTTTTGAGTTCAAATTCTGCCGAGGTCAACTTTAACTTTCATCCTTTCGGGATCGATAAATTCAACGCTCTAATCACTGAGCCATGCGTCTTCACGCCGCCCTAGAAGGCAGAGATTATTGCCATCATCAGAGATTACTGAATGTGGCGTAATTATTTTTTTCCTTTTTGAGAGCTAGTCACAGATTGTTATGCACCGACTATTTTGTCCTATTTCTCTCCCGGTGTGTATAAATTATTGCTTTTCTTTTTCATTTAAAGACCAAACATAGAAAACACTAAGCAAAGCAATAATCAAACACAATTAACAAACACACAAAAAAAACTGTAAGTAGGGGAGTCAATCACAATTGAGAACAATTGAGAGTATATCAGCCGAAATGCTGTGTTAACAACAAAGATGAGGACAAATATCCGTCAAATGTAAATAATGTAAATAAGAAATTCTTTCTGTTTACTTTCCATTCATAACTTTATCAAAAATGTAACCCTTTCTTGCTGGTTATGGTTCACAGGTCTCCTGGTAGATTCAGGCACATTTGGTGAAGAACGGAAATTGAATCTAGATTCACACAGGCTGGTTATAATCCTTAAGGGTTAAATATATAAATGTAAAATAATAAAGCTCTTGGTATACTTAATAGAATATAGCTTGTGTTTTTTTAAGTGTTGATAAATAATTTTCTTCTGAAAAACGATTTCGATAAAGAAATAATTTAGCTTTTTGTTACATGCCTTGAAATACCATTTCCCACCACCAGGGTGAGCAGCTACCCCAGGTTAAGAACATCTGTGCTAAAGCTTTCTTTCTTAAATATTCTTTTTACATTTTCTTCCTTTTTACCATTTTACGTCTACGATGCAGCCTGGTATGCAATATAAAAAGAATTGTATAACATTTTATTACTTTAGCATTAATATTCTTAAAATCAACATTAAAGAAAAGAAATCCGGTAAGAATATAAATTGTGAATAACGATAAAATATGTTTCAACCTTAAGCAATTTTCTCACTAGAACACCCCGAATTTCTCTTTGGTTATGAATTAATGTTCGAGACAATGTGAAAGTTCTTTGATGCTTGGAGATATAAGAAATTATTGTTGGCCTAGTCTTGTTGTTCTATATCTGAGAAAGGATAGTCAAAATGTCTGCATTGTTTAGTAAAGGTCAACAACTGAATTCCCTTCAGATCGCTTTATCAGCAGACTTGCTGCATTTTCGATCGATGATTACATTACTTCATGATGATACACAGCAATGATGGAGGTCATATTTTGATGGATCATCTCTGTATTCCCTCTTCTTTAATAACTATCACATAAAAAGATTGCCTCTAGACTGGAAGCATTCCACAAAGGGTGCAATAGATGAATAGATGGCACTGGAAGTCATGTATATAGCTTTGTATATAATTCCTTTGTCTAGATCACTGAATTTGATATTTCTGAGTTGAGTTCCTATGTGCATATGTGTGCGTGTATGTGGTTGTGTGTGTGTGTGTGTGTGTGTATTTAACAGCATTAAATTAAAATCGACATATGTACATCATACAAAATGTATATACGCCATAGAAAGACATGATTTCGTTCTGTTTCATATGTGTCCACCGAGTTGGTTTTGCAACCGGAAAGCTTTCTGCAGAACCAGTGAATGTATCGTATCAAAGCACGAATTTTGTTTTGGGGGAGAGTCATTCTCTTTTAGTGCCTCCTCCAGAAACAACAGTATATATATGTATGCGCGTGTATATATATATATATATATATATATATAT
>NC_068993.1:4235622-4238122 GCF_001194135.2 Octopus bimaculoides
ATATATATATATATATATATATATAATAATAATAATAATAATAATCTTGTGTTTCCTCTCAAAAGTGTAAAGTGCAAAATATACACTCACGTTAGAAGTTATGTAGAGTCAGATGTTTATTCAAATTGTTGAACTGAATTCATTTCCTTGTGCCTAAAGAATTGGTGTGGCTGTCGTTAAGCAAACGCACACTTCAGTGAGCAGGAAATAATGTATTTCGGACTCACAGCTTTAATTATTGTCGACTGTAAAAAACATTCCCTTTGGGCATAAGGATTCATTTTAGAAACAATTACAACACCCTACACACACACACACACACACACACACACACATGTATGTATATGTGTGTATGTACGTGTGTATATAGAAATATGTGTGTATGTACGTGCGTATATAGAAATATATATGTATGTAAGCATGTATATAATTATGAATGTATATATACATATGTATACATATATACACAAACATATTCTTTTATTCTTTTACTTATTTAAGTTATTTGACTGTGGCCATGCTGGAGCACCGTCTTTAGTTGAAGAAATCGACCCTGCGACTTATTCTTTGTAAGCCTAGCACTTATTCTATCGGTCTCTTTTTGCTGAACCGCTATGTTAGGGGGACGTAAACACACCAACATCGGTTGTCAAATGATTGTGGGATATCCATTACAAACTCGACGACAGCCAGCCGTCGGATGTGGTCAGTATTCATAAGGGACGTGATGAACTTGTTGGTCAGAGCTGGCTTGACCCACCCTGGGTGAATACTGACGTCAGCACAAGAACAAGTAACATATTTATTTAGCAATCTAACGAATTCATTCTCAAATCGAATTTAACCTCACTCTCATGCGTCTCCTCCACATGTGTGTGTGTAATATCCTGTTATTGGCAGCTACAGGTCTGTCTTTTAGTAGTCTTCCATCTTTTTGTGTCCCCATCTCTCTTCCTGCAATTTTCCTTCTGCTTCTTCGTTATCTGGCAGAGATTCATTTACCCTAACATTTTGTCCCTTTTGTGTTCTTCTGTCTCCACTTTTTTCTCTTATGTCTCACCGTCTTCTTCTCTGTCTCTGTACCCCTCTGTCTCCCTCAGTCTCTGTCTGTTACTCTCTTCCTACTCTCTTACTCTCTCTCTCTCTCTCTTTCATTTTGGATGAATGCATATATGTATCTACCTATCTATTTATCTAGCTTATTCCTCTTTCTCTTCCACCCTCACTCTCTGATGTCTCTCACACGCCTCTCTCCTCTTCTTTCTCTCTCTCATCTGTGTATGTGTGCATATATGAGATGACCTACCTCACTCTCTTTTCCACATCTATCCTTTCTTTCTCCCTCTCTTTTCCCTCACTGCCATTCTCCCTACCTCTCTCTCCTTGATCTCTCTTCCCCGCCATTTCACTTTCTGCATGGTGCGTCTCTCCAATAATCTCAAGCAACAAATCCTTACTCATATCTCTTTCCTGTATTCTATTTTCTTTCTCTCTCTCTCTCTCTCTCTCTCTCTCTCTTCCTTTTACTCTCTCCCTCCCATCTCTCCCTCTCTATCATTTCATCTCTCTCACATCCCATGACCCTTCACCAACAAAGACACGCAGACAAACTTTTGCATTATTGTCAACTATATTACAACAACAACAACATCAGCAACAACAACATCAGCAACAACAACAACAACACGATGTCCACAATGTCTTCTTGCTATCTCTGAAAAACAAAAACATTTACCAAAACAAACAAAAAAAACAACAAGACATGTTAAAATAAACTCTTTATAACATACACATTGTGTGTGTACGAGGATGTATTTATGTATGTATATGTGTACGTGTGTATGTATATGTGTATGTGTGTATGTATATGTGTAATGTGTATGCATATGTATGAGAGTGTGTGTATGAATGTATGTATGTATATGTATATGTGTATGTATGAGTGAGTATGTGTGTATGAATGTATGTGTGGAGGTGCATGTGTGTGTGTATGAAAATGTATATATATATATATATTTGTGTATGTGTATGTATGGGTGTACACGCATATGTGCATATATGTATATGTGTGAGTGTGTGTATGCGTGTGTATGGGCATGTGCCTATATGCGTATAAGTGCATGTGTGTGCATTGTAAGTATGAATATGTATATACATGTGTGAGTGTGTGTGTGTGTGTTCTTCAAATAAACTACCAACAAAAACAATTCATTAAACATTTTAATGGATCCATTTCCAAAGAGCAAACCAACGACTGTCCTCTTCTAATCTCGTCTCTTATCGGATAAATATTCACACCAATTCCTTCCTTGGATTTCCATTTATGTTTCACATTTATATCAAGAATTTTACTTTGGCACTTCCATTTTTTTTCTTTCTTTTTCATTTGGTTTTTTTTTTTTCGCTTCAAATCTTTGCTTTTAGTATTTTTCCTATTTTCTCTTCGTCATCGTCACCGACATCATTGTTTTGTTGTTGCTGTTGTTGTGATTGGTTGACA
>NC_068993.1:4240622-4242428 GCF_001194135.2 Octopus bimaculoides
AAAGTATTAAATATAAAATATAAAATATAAAATATTTTATATATAAATATAGAAATATAGAAATATAAAATATAAAATATTTTATATATAAATATATAAATATAAAGTATAAAATATAAAATATACAGGGGCTGAGCATAAGTATCACATCAATGTTATAATACTTAATTCATTATAAATTTTAATCTAAGGTCACGAGCTGGCAGAATCGTTAGCATGCCGGGTGAAATGTTTGGCAGTATTTTGTGTCATTACGTTCTGAGTAATGTTGTGTGTTTGTGGGTATTTACACTTTCATAGTTTGCATGAAGGTTTTTTTTTTTTTTTGTTTTTTTTTTTTGGTGGGGAAGATTCTTAAATTCAAGGGCTTGTCTGATATTAAACATGTTTTGAGATATTTCATAAAATACAGCAAGAAAAATTCTTCCAGTATTGATCTAATTACAAAAAAAAAAAGTGTGAATTAATGAGAGGGCAACAAGAACCTCCACAACAGATTGTGGGAAGCCTTCGGAAAGAGAGTCTGTTGACACAGTTGGTTGTGACTTGCGAGACTAACATAAATGATTGAGTCAATAGTTTTAGAATAAATATTTATTTAAATCGCTCATTATCGTGATTAGTAAAGTCAATTACTTGAATTATCCAGAAGTGAAAAAGCAACTGGACTGATAAAGGAATCATAAAATGTCTTCAAGAGAAACAACGGCATTAGTACATAAGTGGGTTTTAAATGAAGAGTAAACAGGAAGGGTGAGAAAACATGTTGAGTGTTTTGTCAGGGGAGGATATCTATGGAAGATAACGATGGAAGAATTTATGAGAAGGATGGCAGCATTGGCAGTGAAGAAAGACCTAAGAATTGCAGAGATTCATAGATAAGATGTCACAGTTAAGGTGATATACTGCAGACATAGCCAACGCATGTCAGAATACAATGTTGATAATGATGTTGATGTTGATATTGATGATGGTGTTGGTGGTGATTATAATTGCAATGATGGAGGATAACAATCATTAAGATGATGAAGAAAGTTATTATTATTGGCACCTGGGCCCAGCGTCGCCACAGTGGAAATCGATAACCAAACCTAGGGGAAGTGTTTGTTTGCTGATATCATCTGTAAACGGGTTAATTTCTAAGAAATTAAACCCATTAGATTTCAGCTGGACTATTTATTATTGCTGCCGGGAGCCATCATGCCAATCAACGTAAAGTCATAAGTCGGATAGGTCATAAGTCGGATAGGTCATAAGTCGGATAGGTCATAAGTCGGATAGGTTATAAGTCGGATAGGTCATAAGTCGGATAGGTCATAAGTCGGATAGGTCATAAGTCGGATAGGTCATAAGTCGGATAGGTTATAAGTTGGATAGGTCATAAGTCGACGACGACCTGTATAGTTTCCTGGTATAATATTTTCAGAGGATAAATAGCTTTGATCACTCAGCAATATTCTGCTTAGCATTTTGTTCAACAATGATGTGGAAATGAAGACCTGGTTCCCTGAATTCTTTGAAGCAAGACCTGGGGATGTCTATCAGGAAGGCATTGATAAGAGAGTGGAACTTTACTAAGAAGTCGTGAACAATGGAGGAGAATATGTATTAGTGAATGATTTGTTAAAAGTGTTGGCAGGGGGGGAAAAAAAGGATTAAAAGAAATGGAAACAAATCAAAAAAATTATTTGACAGCCGAATATATAATGTTTACACATGAATGTATACATGTAAGTGTGTGTGTGTGTATGTACAGATATATATGTATACATACATGTATGTGTGTGTGTATATATATATATATAC
>NC_068993.1:4242520-4249208 GCF_001194135.2 Octopus bimaculoides
GTATGTATATATAGGTGTATATATATGGGAGAATGTACGAAAAAAACAACAACAGACGAGGACAGGTGGTGTAAACAACAAAAGGATGTATTAGTATGACGCTCGGGAATACGAAAAGTCTTTAACGTTTCGAGTTTATATGTATGTATGTATGTATGTATGTATATATATATGTATATATATATATATATACTTATAATATATGTGTGTGCATATATATACGTGTGTGTATGTATGTACATGTCTATATCTATATGTATGTAAGTATGTATGTATGTATTTATGTATGTAAACATATGTATATATATGTACATACATTCACACACATGTACACAAACAAACACACACAAACACATGCACATGTGCTCAATAAATACATACCTATCTATATATATATATATACATGAATATATCCTAGTTCTTCATTACCTCAAATCTCCCTCGCAATGCAAAACAAAATGATGAAAATTAAAGGAACCATTAACTGTCTCTCATCTGTGACACAAGCCCTTCCTTACATTATCTTCTTCATCTTTACTTCCTCCTCTACCTCCTCCCCTCGCCTTTCCTCCTTCTCTTTGCTCATTAAATTCTCTTCACTTGTGCCCATCCCTCCTCTGTTAATATCACCCACACAGACCAGGTCTTTGTTTTATCATCACTTTGTTTTTTACTGGTCGTTTGTATTCTAATTGCACTTTCTGTAACTGCACCACCCCATTACACCCACACACCCAAAGACACTGAGTATATCTCTCACTCTTTCTCTCTCTTGATATACATACATACATACATACATATATATATATATATATATATATATATATATATATATATATATACACACATGCATACATAAATACACAGACACATACAAGCATATATACATGTGTGTGTGTATATATATATATGTATATATATATATACACACACACACACACACACAAACCTTTCTACATCTCTCAAATGCAGAAATGATATAATATCTATATATACATATATATATACAATATTAACAATAAGGATTACAAATATATATATATATATTTATAATTCATGTCTATACGTATATACTTATATCCCTACATATTTAAATGTGTGTGTGTGTGTGAGAGAGAGAGAGAGAGTGTGTGTGTGTGTGCGTGTGAGAGAGAGAGAGAGAGAGTGTGTGTGTGTGTGTGTGTATCTCTGCCTTGCTAAGAATGCATTCCTTGCCACCATCTCAGAAAAAGACCCTGTCTTTCTTATCTGTTACATCTTCATTTCACTACAGACAGTGTCTGTGTGTCATGGAGCCAGCTGCTAGCATATTTCTGACAATTTACAGCTTTTTGATGTGGAAAATACCATTAATTTAGAAGAAGGAAATGGAGAGAAAAAATACAAATATATAAATATATAAACATACAAATATATAAATATATAAATATAAAGGCCTGTATGGAGAGGGAGGTGGGAAGAGGGTTTGTGGCTTGGAAGATATATGCATAATAATAATACTTTCAAATTCTAGCGGGGAGGCTATCAATTTCTTGGGAGGGGGCTGTTCATTACCTCAGCACCAGTTCTCAACTGGTACTTATTCTATTGACCCCAAAAGGATGAAGACAAAGTCAACCATGGTGGAATATGAACTCAGAATATGAAGACTGCCAAAACGGTCCAGTGTGCAAACAATTCTGCTAGTCCAACACCGAAAACATATAACTCATCCATACTTTGTATTTTATTATAGTTCTTTTTAGTGTATTTACTTATTAAATTTTGTCTATATGTGACTGTGGATTCTCATGGATGAGTTCAGGAATTGTGGTTCTTTTCTCTAAATTATATATTTATATATCATATACCGTGAAACTTAATTTAATTTTAATTTTTGATAAATTAAATTAAATTGAGTTTTTTCCTGTAAATATGGATTTTTATCCCTTATAGTATTATCATAATTATATATATATATAGAGAGAGAGAGAGAGGGAGAGAGAGAGAGAGAGAGAGAGAGAGAGAGAGGAAGGTAGTTATGGCCAGTTGATACAGTTACCCAGGGTTTTATACCCATAAAGTGCTTAGCTTTACATAGGTCTCATCAGATCCAAATGGCCAGTGACCTATGACCTCTCTTCAAAATGGAAGGACAAAAGGCTTCGTGGCTACTTTTTGATATGATATATATATATATATATATATATATATTATGTCTAGAGAGGGTTATGCCAATGAAAATTAAATGTGCATATACATACATGTGTGTGTGTGTATATATATATCTATATATACACATATAGATGTATATATGTGTGTGTGTGTAAATGTATATGTATATATCTATGGATGTATAGGTGTGTGCATGTGTGTACACACGCATGTGTATTAGTATGGTAGCAGACTAGTATTAATCTTTGGTGATGGGCAAGAAGGAAGAAGATGGTTGGGAGCAGAGGAAGGGTGGGAGGAGACGGAGGAGGGGGAGTAGGGTGGTAAAGTAATTGGGATTTACTTCTCAATTTGTTATCCAATTAACAATATATATAATTCAATTTAAAGTTTTGTTTACCTTTCTTTTTTTCCACGTGTTTATTTTTATTTCAGGCTGTTATAATTGGCGTAGGAACATGACAACTGGGAGAATAGAGAAAGCGACAGATAGAACAGGCATGGAAACAAATAAAGAAGTAAAGACAAAAGACAGAGACAATGGAAGAAAGAAAGAAAAGGGGAAACAAGAAGGAATGCAAAGCTAAAAGCATGAAAAAAAGACGCTCAGTTTTGTGCTAATTCTTGTATATTTTCATCATCTTAAAAGAGATTAAAGTAGAATTCTATGAGGAATGCTTACAGAAGAGGTTCTTTCAGAAAATTAGTCGGCTAAAAACAGCTTAGGTATATATTATCTTCTGTTTATTTTTTTCTTTTCTTTTATGTTTTCACAGAGTTTAAAGTAAGACATCTTTTCATGATAGTGAAAGGATTTAGATAAAGAACCAGGTTGTGTATGTGTGTGCGTGTGTATGTGTGTGTGTGTGTGTGTGTATATATACATACATACATATATATATAAGTAGATATGTACACACACACAAATACACACATACACACGGAGAAAAGAGAGAGATCTGTTTAGTTGCAAAGAAAGTCCTTTTGCATTTCACGATGGAAAAAAACAAATTCTTCTCTGATCTTAATTGATATAATTTAAGGAAGATAATATTTCTCCTCATTATGGACAACATACTCCTATCTCTTTGGCACATTGTTGATTCCTTGAGCAAAAAAGTTCTTCAGATTTCGAAGCATATAAACTCTTAATATCAGTTTTAACCTTCACAATCAGTAAAAGACTTTTCCATCCAAATAAGTGGTTCCCAACCATTTTTTTTTTTTTAATCTATGGACCGTTTTGATTCTTATTTTACTCCAGTAGACCCCCATAGCCAATCAATGTTTTGGAAATCCTATTGCTCTTATTTAATTAAATATATTATTAGGAATAATCATTATTTACATTATTTACATTTGATGGATATTTGTCCTCATCTTGTTTGTTGTTAACACAATGTTTCGGCTGATATACCTTCCAGCTTTCATCAGGTGTCTTGGGGAAATTTCAAACCTGGGTTCTCATTCCTAAGGTAGTGGCTAAGCGTGCAGGCTACTAATCTCAAGATTCCGAGTTCGATTCCAGGCAGTGACCTGAACAATAATAATAATAATAATAATAATAATAATAATTCTGGGGAGTGGGTAGTCAACTAGATCAATCCCAATGTTTAATGGTACTTATTTTATTGACCCCGAAAGGATGAAGGGCAAAGTCAACCTTAGCAGAATTTGAACTCAGAACATAGAGACAGATGAAATGCCATCATTTCTTTTGCTTGGCTAAAACTTCTTCCACTTTGCTGCCTTCCAATTTACCCACATTATTAATTTCAAATTCTGGTACAAGGCTAGCACAAGTTTGAGGGAGGAGGGAAGTCAATTACATTGACTCCCCCACCCCCACACCGAAAGGATGGAAGACAAATATGACCTCAGTGGAATTTGAACCCAGAACATAAACAGGGAGGAAATGCCCAGTGGGTTAACAGTTCTGCCAACTCACTGCCACCCATTTACCCATATTATTGCCGCCCTTTTACGCTACCAGTGATAAGGGTACAAGCCTGCAACCTCCCAAATGGGAGGAATGAAATGTCTTGTCTTGATCCTTTCATTGAATGATAACAGTAAGTTCAAATATGGTAGGTGTGTGTGTATGTGAGGGAAAGGAAGAGATTGATGAAGATAGAGAGAGAGAAAGAGAAGGACAAAGATGAAAAGAATGAACAACATAAAGAGAGAGAGAGAGAGAGAGAGTGGTGATGTTAAGAGCGGGGATGGTGGGGGACAATTAAATAAGAGGAGAATGAAAGACAATAAATCTTAAATTCTGTTAATGTTGTACATTGTGATAACTGTGAGGAAGTCGGGTGGGGGGGCAATGATGAAGATGAGAGATGTGGTGTGGATGCCAGCAGTTGGAGACATGTTGTATGGGCGACGGTGGTGATAGTGGTAGTGTTGGCGGCGGCGGCGGTGGTTGTGGTGGTGGTGGTGGTGGTTGTCATCGTGGTCATCCTGGTGATGTTGGCGGAGACGGTGTGTACATTGATGATTATGATTGTTGGTAGGTATGGAAGATGTACTGATACCGTTGCTGCTGCTACTGATGATGATGCTGTTGACGATGGTGATGACGATGATGATGATGAAGACGACAACGACGACGACGACGATGGTGGTGCTGGTAGGGGTTGCTTGATGAAGGTGATATTTTGAAGGTAGTGATCATGACGACGATGGTGGTGGTGGCTGTTTGGTGATGTCAATGGTGATGATGATGATGATGATGATGATGATGATGATGACGATGATGACGATGATGACGATGATGACGATGATGACGATGATGCCACTGCTGCTGCCACCAACAACAGTGTCAACCAGGAGGACTCAAGGATATCTTTCACAATTACCATGATAAATGACAGTCATAAATAGGATGTCATCTTAACAGACTGAGGAACACCATCACCTTACCCCTACAGATAACATTAATTACAACCACCACCACCAACGTCACCACCATCTTCTGAGAACTGTGGTCAGCATTAATTATCAGTCTATATAAATGGTTTTCTGAGCAAGTTTCTTGTCAAAGGAATCCATGAGATTCTTACTGTTGAAGAAAGATTGGGAAGTGCTGTGGAGAGGGAAAGCCGCCCTCTAAATAGAGTCGTTTGACATTTACATTACCGCCATAAACCAAAGACAAATGCCGCCAGTAAGAATTTGTGTGGATTTCAGCTGCTTACTTCATTAGCAGATAGACAATCTCAAATGATAAATAGATCCAGTTGATATATATTGAAGGGGTTTCTGTTGGGAAGGTTTGGACCTGCGAAATTTATAATCTATAGAGGTGTTGATTGTGAATTCAAGCTTGGCTTGACTTCAGGCTCAGTCAGTGTATACACACATGTATGTACATATGTGTGTGTATACATGTGTGTGCTTGTGTTTACGTATGTGTCCATGTATTTGTGTGCATGTACAGCTATGCTCGTACTTATACATGTATTACTTGAATAAATGTCCAGAGAGTGCTTATGTTTGTATACGTATGTATACACACTTGTATGTATGTTTGTGAGTGTGTGTGTGTGTGTGTGTGTGTGTATGCACACGCATGTTTATCTATGGACAGTACACAAAATCTACTCATTTATACATACACGCATACACATATGCACACGTGGACACATGAATCTATGTATCTGTATATGTATGTATGTGTGTATGTATGTATGTACATACGTATATATGTATGCATCTATGTACTGTGTATGTATGTCATTAGTTTTATTTCAAGATTTCTTGCTAATAGAGAAAGAGCTGGTTTCTAACCTAGATCCAAGGCTCCTTCATTGGAATTTCAATGTCAAAAGGGTATTTTTGTATGTATATATATATATATATATATATATATATATATATATATATATATATGTGCAGATTTGTATGTTTTGCTGTATGTATGTATGTACATTTACAGCAACAAGGTCAGCTGATCAGAATTTAAAATAGTATTCTCTGTTTTCTAACTCAATGCAACATTATGTTTACTTAACAATTAATTACAGCTAATTGATTAGTTCATCCACAGCTAAGAACCTTTTGAGACTCTTTATCATGGTACATTACCATTTACTAGTCATGCTAATTTATTAAACTGTCAATTAATGGTAACTGATAACTCTACTTCATCCGTTCACCAGAATCTTCTGTCTGTCTTAGACTTGTTACCTTACGATTAATTAGTTATATTAGCTCATTTAATCATTAATTATGCCTAATTGATTACTCTTGTGTAGCCCCATACCAGACTCTATTGGCTGCGTCTTAGACTGGTTCCTTACCATAGAATCTTGTCTCTCAGTCTTATTCCAAGCTGTGTTTGATGTCTCATGTGTATAAATCACACAATCCCATATTAAACTCATTCTACTCTGTGTATCCACCACAATCCAATGCAAATAATAAAATGTGAAAATCAGATGAAGTTGGAACTTCATTGATCAATATATTCTATGCACAATCATACAAACTCTTATATATACATATATATATATATATATATATATATATA
>NC_068993.1:4249361-4253454 GCF_001194135.2 Octopus bimaculoides
AGATAGATAGATAGATAGATAGATAGATAGATAGATAGATAGATAGATAGGTAGATAGATAGATATGTTTCTTTATTAACCACACAGAGCTGAACACAGAGGGGACAAAATACAAAGTAGAGCTTTTCTTTTTGGGAAGAGAAAAGAAAAGGGGGGGGGCGGTAGAATTTCGATCAAAAGGGATTATGGAAAGAAGGAAAAAGAAAAAAAAAAGAAGAAAGCTGATCAATAGGTATCGTGTATTACAGAAATGTAATACAGATGCCACAATGGAGGCCTCAGTGTGGTCATTAATTTGGTATAAATAGCAGACAACTCTCATTCAGATCATACCCAATTGTCTTGTGAATCTCATGTATGTCTATATGTTTAAGACTACGAAGCCCTCAATGTGATTAGTCAACCTGCTATAAATAGTAGCTCAATTTCCCTCAGATCACTTGCTCTTGTCTCTCGGTAGAAAAGCTTAAATACCGTAGCCCAGGGCTCATTGTAAATATGAAAACCTATGAAATGGTTACGGCTGCAAAGTCTTTTACCCTGGTTCTGTTTGATCACGATTGTCCTGAGTCTTAACAACAACAACTAAAACAACTATTCCTACCCTGACCATCACTACAGTCATTGCAATTGCTATCTTGTCCAATGCCGCCATCACCTATCCTGCCCAGACGTTAACTACTTCTGCAGCCAGTTCCACTCCTTCCTTTCATGGCCCCCACCTACAACTACTATTTCACTATAGCTCTTGCAACTAGCATCACCCGCATCACCAAAATTATCTTCACCAGCATCACTAACCCAAATCATCATCACAAGCATCATCATTATTGCCAAGTCCATCATCATCATCAACAACATCATCATCAACATCATCACCACCACACAACTGACAGAACACGTTTGATGTGGAAAAAGAAATACGATGTTCTTACATTGATTGAAAGCTACAGCTGCCTATATGTATATACATGCATACGTGTATATATATACATACATATAGACACATATGTATGTAAATATATATATATGTATATGTATATATATAAATGTACATCATCATCATCATCATCATCATCGTTTAAACATATATATGTATATATATGTATGTATGTATATGTATATATGTAGTAAATGTATATACATACATAGTAAATATACGCATGTATGTGTGTGTGTGTGTGCGAATGAGGGGTGGGATGTTTATATGGAAGGCCTCGACTAAATAAGTTAAGACATCGTAAAAGACAAAATAATTTGAATTCAATTACAGGACCCAGCTGTCTGCTTATATTGGCTGACGTTGCCTTACATGGACATTTGACATCTTTCAACTCATCAACGAAGAGGCTCTCGTGTTTATACGCACACATATACATGCATATATATATATATGTGTGTGTATATATATATATATATATATATATATATATATATATATATATATTCAGATAGAAAGATAGCTAGGTAGATAGATGTGTCTACATATGTGTGTGTGTATACAAACACATCCATGGAAATACCGGAATTATCCATATATATATACATATGCAGATACATATGTAGTAGTAGTAGTAGTAGTAGTAGTAGTAGTAGTAGTTTTTTTAGATTTGCTTAAATTTCTTTTACCTTAGTTCTGTTTAATCATGTTTGACGTGAGCCTTAACCACAACTACAACAACCATTCCTACCATTTGAACCTGGGTTCTCATTCCTAAGGTATTTTTCTATGTTATTATTATTATTAATATTATTGTTGTTGTTATTATTATTATTATTATTATTATTATTATTATTATTATTATTATCATTATTATTATTATTATTATTATTATTATTATTATTATTATTATTCAGGTCATTGCTTGGAATAATATCGACACCTGATGATGGCTGGAGGGTATATTAGTCGAAACGTTGTGTTAACAAACAAGATGAGGACAAATATCCATCACTTGACCATCACTACAGTCATTGCAATTGCCATCTTACCCATGCCTCCATCACCAAGTTTTTCGTCTGTTTAATGAATCTATTTCACTGTTATGCTTTTGCTTTGGGATAATACATACATACACACATGCCCATGGGCATATGGCATAGTGGTAATAATAATAACATCGATGAATACTTTAGGAATGAGAAACCAGATTCGAAATTTCCCCAAAACACCTGATGAATGCTGGAGGGTATATCAGCCGAAAGGTTGTGTTTAACAACAAACCAAGATGAGGACAAATATCCGTCGAATGTAAATAATGTAAATAATGTACATAATTCTTCATCTCTTGAATATAGAACTGTATTTGGTTATTATGTAAGTTTCTTAACCACACAGCTTCTAATGCTCAGACAATTCTGCCAGCTGTCTGAATTTCCAACCAACATTTCCAAAACAAAGATTGATTACTAAAATTATATCCTAATCCATCTTAAATCAAAGAAACATGAAAATCTTGTAAATCCTGATATACGTAACTTTTGACACAAACATGAATAATAAATGAAGAATTTTGATTGAGTAACATAATAATTAAAGGATTTGTAATGATTTTGGCTAGCCCTGTGTGTGTGTGTGAATGGATGGATATATATGTGAATGTAAAGTTTGTATGTATGTATGTGTATATATGAATATAAATGTATGTGATTGTGTTTGTGTACATATGAGCTAATGTACATATATGTGTATGTGTGTGCATGTGTATGTGTGTATTTATCTTAGTGCCTATGTATGTATATGCATTATATGTGTTTATGTACGCATGAATGTATGTGTGCATGTTTGTTTGTGTGTGTGTGTATGTGTACGTATTTGTATTTATCTGTGTATCTATGTATATTCATCATGTGTGTTTATGTGTGTATGTACATATGTATATGTGCATTTATGTACGTGCATGTGTGTGCATGCATGCGTATGTGTGTATATTCTTATGTGCGATACACCTTTATAGTGTGTGTATGATGCATGTATATACACATATCGATTTTTACAACCTGGTGTGTGAAGAATACATATGTATGTGTGTATAAATGTGTGTATAAATGTGTGTGTTTGTTTCTGTTGTTATTGATATCTGTGTGTTTGTACTGAGAGAAAAAGAGAAAGAAAGAAAGAAAGAAAGAAGAATGAAAGCGAAGCAGAAAGAGAGAGAGAGAGAGAGAGAGAGAGCAGAGGGAGGGGAAAGAAATAAGGAGAGGAATCTTTTCTAATGGAAGACATTAAATAAAGAGTTAGGATCCATGGATTAAATGCATATCTCAATCAGTCTGGATGTTCTAGAATGAACTGATGATGGCAATCTCCAATGCACATCAATGGCTTCTTCTCTGCAGTATTTCAGCACATTAGACATAGAGATGCAAACACATACACATATACATATAAATGGGTGTATTTTTGCATGAATGGGTGTATAAATATATGTGTGTGTGTGTGTGTGTATGGGTGTGTGTGTATATAAATGTATGGATGTATATATGTATCTGTGTACATGTATATATATATATATATATACATACATACATCATCATCATCATTTAACGTCTGTGTTCCATGCTAGAATGGGTGGGATTATATATATATATATGTGTGTGTGTGTATGTGTATGACTGAGTGCATATATTTTTCTCGATATGTATGCACACACACATGCAAACACAAACACACACACAGTCAGTAAATTGAGAGAGTCATCACAGTTTTAGAATATTTTGCAGTATTCATTCTGTTTCTGAGTTTTTATTTGTCTAAGGGAAGGTTTAGAATATCAAAAACGTGCCATATTCCACGACTATGTATGTATAATCATCGTCGTCGTTTAACGTCCGCCTTCCATGCTGGCATGGGTAGGACGGTTTGACAGGAGCCAGCCAGGCTCAAGCCTGCACCAGACTTCTGTAACTGTTTTAGCAGGATTTTTACGGCTGGATGCCCTTGCTAACACCAACCACCCAGCAGAGTGGACTAATGTATATATATATATTAAATAAAAATATATATATATATAATATGTGAGTGTATGTATATATAAATGTGTGTGTGTGTGTGTGTGTATCTACATGTATATATATATATATATATATATAT
>NC_068993.1:4253742-4255635 GCF_001194135.2 Octopus bimaculoides
AAAATGTTAGAAAAATGTTAGAAAATCTTTTTGGTATATAAACATTGTATTTTGAGAAATAACCGGTTTTGTGTTGTCTTTTCAAATTTCTCTACTTCATTGTGTCGTGTTCGTTCCAGACTGGAACGAACACGACACAATGAAGTAGAGACAAGAACGCAAAACATCCAGACAGTTAGGTGATGCATTGTTGTTCTTTTTCAGCTGACCGCCTTTGAGGTCAGTTGCATCTGTTCTGTCTTGCCACCCAGTCAGTTAAGAAGACGCCTGTTGTGTGTGTGTGTATCTTTGTGTTTGTGTTTGACCCTGATTACTGCTTGACAACTGATGTTGGTGTATTTATGTCCCTCTAAATTAGCAATGAAGTAAAAGAGATCGATAGAATAAGTACCAGACTTATAAAAAATAAAATTCATCTACAAAAAAATTCCTTCGCGAGAAGCTAATTTCATAAGAATGGTAATTGAAGAGGTGATAATGATAGCAGTGCTCTAGCATGGCCACAGCCTTTTGGCTGAAATACATAAAAGAATAAAAGAATAGAATATATGTATACAGTGAAATATATGAAACAGATCACCAGAAATCATCTGTATTGTTTGAACTCCATCAATGTTTAATTCACAGGCTTATACGAAACTTAAGTAACATACTGTATTTCACAAGCGCTGTATAAAGTCTTGCAAGCACACACACACACACACACACGCACGCTTATATGTAGTGGGAGAGATGCAGATCTTCAGAGAGAGGGCAGGAGAAATGCTTGCTGAAAACTCATCTAAATAGATGCATGCATATGTAATGACCAGCTCTCTCGCCTTAAAAGTTTCTCTCCAAAACTTCATCGCTGCTTAACTTGATATCTCATTTCCATTATTGCTATCGCAATGGCAATACATTTGCATCAATTATCGAAATAAATGAATCTAACTTGTCTGTCTTACTTCACATCACTAAATAGAAAAATAATGCATCTATCAGAATTGGTTATTTCTTGTAGAATGATGTTTTTCTCTTGACATTCATTTCAGCTGCTGGGTATTAAGAACCCTATTGATTTTCACTAATGATAAATGCAACTTTAAAATCTCTGACCTTTCGCAATTATTTCCTTCCAAAATTTTTCCAGTTGCAATTGCACTGTTGTTTGTATTTAAAATGGAAATGCATAAGTAAAACTGTTAACAAATCCTCCATTGTTTATGCAAATATCTATCATATATCAACGAATTTCTCTCCTTCTCTTCCAACCATTCTCTCTTTCTCTAACTATCCCATACGTGTGTGTGTATGTGCATGTGTGTATGAATATACACACATATTTAGTGAGAGAGAGAAAGTTACATATATATGTAGAAATATAAACACATACATATATACACACACACACACATATATATATGTATATTTGTATGTATGTGTATATCATAATCAACATTAACATTTGAAAGCCATCTTTCATACTGACATGAGTAAGACAATGTGTATGTGTGTTTAATATATATATGTATATATATATATTATATATATATGCATGTTTGCATGTATGTATGTATGTATGTATGTATGTTAGCATGAGGTATGAGGTATGTTTATGAATACGTTCTCACACACAGATACACAGATATATACGTATGCTTATATATTTCTATGCATGCATATGAAAACACACACACACATACGCATCGACTAAATCTCCTATGACTTAACATGGGATCCCTTTAACAACAATGTAGCCTTCATCCGATTAAGGTATCTTAGGCTCAATTAGCAGCTAGGGAATGACCCCTCGTTTGGGTAATTACTACTTCCAAATTTCTTCTGGCTATGAAACATGTAGCTTGGATTTTATCTAATCCATTCCCTAATTATATATATATATATATATAT
>NC_068993.1:4255840-4257356 GCF_001194135.2 Octopus bimaculoides
TATATATTATATATATATATATATATATATATGTATGTATGTATGTATGTATGTATGTGTACAAATATTCTATAATTATAAGCATAATTATAATCAGGGGTCAGGGTTATTTCAACATAGTGAACTTGGTAAAATTATTAATTATTAATTAATTAATTGACTAATTAATAAATTAATGTTACCCTTTTATTATTATTATATATGTATATATATATCTAAGGGTTGTCTACCTCATCAACATCTCTAAATAACAACCTCTATACAATCACAATAAAACATCCACACCTGAAATCAGTCCAGTCAACATAAACACATAGCGATCTCTATAGTCAACACTTCTAAATAGCAGTCTCTATATAGTCAATATCTACACACCGTCATCATCGTCGCCGTCGTCATTATCATTATCATTTAATGTTGGACATTTTGATGGGAGCTGGCCAGGCTGGAGAGCTACACCAGGCTCCAATTGTCTGTTTTTGGCATGGCGTCTATGGCTAGATGCTCTTTCTACTGTCAACCACTTTACAAAGTGTATTGGATGCTTTTTACATGGTGCCAGCACAGCAAGTGGTTTTATTTGGCACCAGCACAGATGCTTGTAATATGGTACCAGTGCCCATGCTTTTTATATGGCACCAGCATGAATGCTTTTAATGTGTCGCCAGCACATTTAATTAATATCTGTCAATAATTTGTCTATATACACCGTCAACATCTATTGACAGTCAGTATCTATTATATTTTGCTGTAATTACCAGTTATAGACTCTACATCAATGCAGTCTATATTTACAAACTCTGATATATATATATGCAATCAACTTCATTTGTATTACTACAGTAAAGATCTTTTAGCAACAGGAATACTAAATCGTTATTCCATGTTTTGTGTCAACAATATATTATATTTCTTACGCATCTTGTTTTGTTTTGTTTTCATTTTGTCTCAGTTGCATTTGTTTTCTTTTCTGGCTAATAAATACTTATGGACAGAGGATAAAATTCCAGATTGTTTTAGCTGCAGTCCAACTACTTCCATCAGATTAAAAGCATTATACCCTCAAGCTGTCAATGTTAGGTTAAGTCAAATTCAATAAACACAAATAAAATTTCCAAATGGTTGACAGCGCCATCTATCAAAGTGGGATATAAAAATCAAAACAGCAATTCTGTTGTTGATTATTTTTCCATAGATAGAAGCTGGAAGGGAAATAGTCTACAATAGCAATCAGCTGATGTTTCTCTTTATAACATTTCTGTTTATTCAACGATGTTTGTAATTCAAACAGTTGGGACATTGTGTGTTTGAGAAAAAAATGTGTCTATTAACAAGTGGAGAGAGAGAGGAAGACAAAGGGAGAGAGGGAGAGAGAGAGAGAGATGTTACATTAAGTTGCATTGCCTTTTAGTATTCTAAATTGTGTTGTATTCATTGGTATTGTAATATTGACTAAATCACGACTGTCCATTGAGGAAAAGAAAGAAAAATAAAGGGCAAAAGAGAGAAAGAAGTG
>NC_068993.1:4257373-4258632 GCF_001194135.2 Octopus bimaculoides
GGGGGGGGGGGTGAAAACTTACAAAGTTAGCTTTAGAACAAGTCATGTAACTTTACTTTAATTTCAAAATACAATTATCAACTGAAAAAGAAAATGAAAAAAATCTTTCTTATATAAAAATTAATAAAAGCTGAAAAAATTGAAATAATATATATATATATATATATAGTAATGAAGATAAATTATAAAATCTTATTTTCTTACATTTAATAAAATGTTTTAATGGTAAATACAGTAAAAGAACTTTTCTAAGAGATTGGTAAGACATTTTAATGGAAGAATTCTTAACCAAAAATAGATCGTCACATAAGTGTCAAACTTGGAGTTGTTGCATTGAAAATCTTAAATTGATATTGGTTCCATGTGTCAAGACTATATTTAATTGAAGAGCTAAAAGCTTGGAAGAGTTCAAGTTTAGTAAGACAATTAAAA
The DNA here is from genome assembly GCF_001194135.2 of Octopus bimaculoides. Lineage (NCBI taxonomy): Eukaryota > Metazoa > Mollusca > Cephalopoda > Octopoda > Octopodidae > Octopus > Octopus bimaculoides. Next base: position 4,257,806 of record NC_068993.1, read on the forward strand.
TGGCCTTTCATTGATGGTCATATTTACACAGTTAGGAGCACCAGGTAATTTTACACATCCACAAGTATAGACAACGAGGCTGTGGATCTAAGAGAGATAGATTCTTTTGTGCAGTTTTGTAACATTTAGTTAACAAAACAGAACTGCATTCAGTGATGAATCACAATGAAAACTTTACGATTTTATAGCAAGAAAGTTGCTCATTATAAAATTATTCTAAATTAACAAAACCTTGATTCAGCAGAAAGATACATTTCATTTGACTGAGGCTTTATTCAACTAAATTCGCTAATTACGATTCACTAATTGACACAATTGACATCTCTTCTTCAAACTGTCACATTAAATAATTGAAAACTTCGTTTATCTTCTGAAGTCTAACAGTATGTACTGAAAGACATAAAGTGGTCAGTTAGTAGATTAGTTGGAAGAAGAGCAGACAGGTTACTTCTGTAGTAACTGTTATAGTTCTCCATTCTCTGAGAACACACACACACATTGTGTGGTAAGTAGTTTGCTTACCAACCACATGGTTTCAGGTTCAGTCTCACTGCGTGGGATCTTCGGCAAGTGTCTTCTGCTATAGCCTCGAGCCGACCAAAGCCTTGTGAGTGGATTTGGTAGACGGAAACTGAAAGAAGCCCGTCGTATATGTGTGTATATATATATATATATTTATATAAATAAGGATAAGATAGGTATTTAAAATATTGATCTTATCAAGTGGTCAGCATGGGAATAAAAACCATCAAAGGTAATAATTATTTAAAATTATAATACAGGGTATCAAGAGATACCACCACGCTGAAAAAATAGCAGTCAAATCC
>NC_068993.1:4259202-4263055 GCF_001194135.2 Octopus bimaculoides
TATATATATATATATATATATATATATATGTATGTATATGATTGCACGTCTGTGTTTGTTCCCACATCATCGCTTGACAACCAATGCTGGTGTGTTTACGTTCCTGTAAAGAGAGCAATAGAATAAGTACCAGGCTTACAAAGAATAAGTCCTGGAGTTCATTTGCTTGACTAAAGGCGGTGCTCTTGCATGGCCGCAGTAAAATTACTGAAACAAATAAAAGAATAAAAGAGTAAAAGAAAAGAATATGTATTCATGTATGTATTCACAACTACACACACACACACACACACATATAAACATATACATATGTATTTATATTTATGTGTACACAATTATACACACATACACATATATAAAGACATATATATATATATATATATATGTATTTATATTTATGCATGTATGTATGCACAATTACATACACACACACATATACAGTCATACATACGTATATGCAAGTTTATGTGGGAAGAAAATATAACAATTTCTTGTCTACATCAATATCTATGCATCCAGTGTGTTTATTTAATGTATGGCAGATATGCACCCCGTCCACTCACGGATGGTCATACGCAATTAACAAAATTCCCTAATATACACAAATTCTCATGTTGTATTATCATTGTAAGTTTAGGGAGTAGGGAGGGGGGGATGACAACCTCATTAATTTTTAACCGAGCAATGTTTATTTTTTATTATTATTCTGTTACAGATTTGAAATTAGAAAGAATGAACTGATATATATATATATGTGTGTATGTATATATATATACATGTATGTATGTATATACATGTATGTATATATGTGTGTATATATGTATGTATATGCAACTGAATACGCATAGAAATGGAAACATATTTTATTTTCTCTGACCTCCCCCACCTTATTGTCATGCCATAATTCTCACACGTCCCACCACCACCACCATCACCACCACCTCTACCAACACCTCTACCAACACCAGTGCCACCCCCAATGCTCACCGTCGTCACCACCCCCGATACCTCCACAACAACCATCACCATCCACTGTCATCACAATAACAACCATCACCATCAAATGGAACAAGTGCCATTTATGCTCCCACTACTACTAGCAGATCAATGTGTCCTGAGTTCAAATCCTGCCCAGGTCGCATTTATCTGTCCTCCTCTGGGATCAATATACCAAAGTATCAGTCAAATACTGATGTTCATATGAATGGCTGCCACCTTTCATCCTTTTGGGGATCGATAAAATAAATATCAGTCAAATACTGGGGAGGGGGGAGGTCAATATAATCGACTTGCCCCACCCACCCCAAATTTCAGGCCTTGCGCCTTTAATAGAAAGGATTCTTCTTCTTATTATTATTATTAGCAAAACTCACTTGCCCTTGCTTGGGTGCTTACACCTCCTCCTTTTATCTGAACCCTCTCATGTACTGCCACCAACCCCCACCTCCTACCCATTCACTCTGGTGGTGGGGGGTCTTTTCTGACCCCTCTCCCACCTAGACTCTCCACTCCAGTTGCCACTATCATTATCTCTACTTACTCTTCCAAGCTCTTGACTAACCCCACCAACCCCTTAAAGAAAACACATACATTCATACATACACACACACATGCACAACACCAATCCCCTGGTTCCATTCTGACCACTTTCCCATCTGCTTACTCACTATATTAACCACTCCCCCACACCTATAAACACTCCCATCCACACACTTCCATCCACACACACACACACACACACACTCCTTAGCACCACAAGAGCTCCATCTTGGGTCAATGTTATTTATTCATTTATAATGAATAATTTACCAAGAAATTCAAGCTGTTTTGGCAGCTGCATCCTGTCAAACATCAATTTGTTATCCTAGCTTTGTTTTCTTCTAATTCTTCAAGTTCATTATTATTATTATTACTATTATTATTATTATTATCATTATTTTTGTTATTATTATTATTGTTATTCATATTATATCATTGTCATTGCTATCATTATTACCAATAGTATTATTATTATTATTATTATCATTATTATTATTATCATTATTATTGCTGTTGTTGTTGTTGTTATTAATATCTTTGTTATAAATGTTATTACCTCTTTTATTCATGGTTTGAGAAATACATCAAGAGTTTCCTTTCTTGGAACAGGAATTAAGGACATTTTGGAGAACATGTATAGAAATGTAATCATTAAGAGAACCATTATGGTGTTGGGAGGTAATGCCTTGTGGCATTTAGGCTGTGGAGAACATGTGGCGTAGTGATGAGAGCATTGCACTGACAATTGCAAGATTGCAGTTTCAATTCCCAGTACATTGTGTTCTTGAGCGATACACTTCACTTCACATTGCATTCATCATCATCATCATTATCATCATCATCATTATCATCATTATTATTATCGTCTTCGTCGTTGTCATTACTATTGTCACCATCATCATCAACATTATCATTATCATCATCATCGTCATGATCATCAGCATCATTTTCATCATCATCATCATCATCATCATTTTCGCCATCAACATCGCCATCATCATCATTATCGTCATCATCATCATCATCATCATCATCATCATCATTATCATCATGATCATCACCATCACCATCATCATCATCATCATCATCATCATTTAACGTCTGTTTTCCACACTGGCATGGGTTGGACTGTTTTACAGACGGTTTCTGTGTATGTCCTCCATCATCACTTGACGACTGGTGTTGGTTTGTTTATGTCTCCGTAACTAAGCTGGCTTAAAGAGATTAAGTACCGAGGTCGATTTCTTTCATTAAAATTCTTCAAGGTGGAGCCCCAGCATGGCCGCAGTCTAATGGCTGAAACAAATAAGAGTTAGAAGGTGAAAGATAAAATACTCTAAACTCTACTACTACTGCTGCTACTGCTGCTACTGGTGTTTTCTCATTATTTAATACCAGAGAAGTATTCTAAACAAAATACCTCCAAATTCTTCTTCCCAACGTCTGTCACTCTTCCAGCCTACGTCATCCTCCTCCTCCTCCTCCTCTTCCTACATCCAAACCTTCAATAAATATGCCAAACACTACAAAACTCTGTTGTTTTATATATTTAATTAATGTCACCATCACCACCATCACCACCATCACCATCTCCACTAGCAACAGTGCCACCATCACCATCACCACTACTACCACCATCACCATCACCACTACTACTACCACCACTACCACCACCACCTCCATTGCCTCTGCTGTGGTGATATTTTACATCAAGAACCACTGCAATGGACGTTTACTCAGCTGTTTCCGACTTGTAATTCGACTGACTTCCATAAAACAGACAACAAAATCACACACACACACACGGTCGCTCTCTCCTTCTTCTCTCTCTCATATAGATATCTATAGATAAATACATGTATGCATCCATACATATATATATATATATATATATATATATATATATATATATATATACATATATTCTCACACTTACTCACATATACAGGTATGTATGCATGCACACACAGACACACACACACATAAAGACTCTGCCATACACATACACATTGTCATGCCCATACACTCATTCCCACAAGTTCATTTCACTTTCTTGTAAAGTGACACGTAAACACACACATTCATACACATACATATGCACTATCACATACACACTGTCACACGCTATTGCACACACATTCGCACACGCATACGCACACACACACAAACACACACATAGATCATTACACCTAAATTTTTAAATAAATGATAAAACAACATTGAAAGACAGGTAACGGCGGGGATGGATATCATCTGTCTCAGATAATGACATGTATATAGTGTGTCCTAATGTCCGGGGTATATATATATATAT
>NC_068993.1:4263278-4264303 GCF_001194135.2 Octopus bimaculoides
ATAGTTTACTGTTCCTGCTAAGGTAAGATCAACAAAAATGTACTCCATCCCATCCAGTGAGAGATAAAGATCCAGTGAAATATAAAAATATATAGAGATAGATAATGTGTAGATAGATGTGTGCTATGTCTGACAGTTTACAAGGCTTGAATGTCCCAGAAAATTAGCTTGGGTTTTAAAAACACAAGGGTTTAAGTTATAGGTGTGTGGTTCCAGAAATGCTCCTTAACTGAGGTGAATCTTAAATGTTTTCTCACATTAGCAAACATGGTACACCCCTCTGTCTATCTATCTATCTATCTATCTCTGTCTCTCTCTCTCTCTCTCTATATATATATATATATATATGTGTGTGTGTGTGTGTGTGTGTGTGTGTTTGTATATATGTGTGTCTGCATGTATATGTATACATATGTATTCTTACATACACATACATACATATATATATATATATATATATATATATATATATATATATATATATATATGTCAGGGAGTGCCATTTTTATCTGACACATTGACCACATTGTGTATTATATACCTGCTTGAAGACAATAGAGTTTGATTTGAGTAAGATTTGACTACTGTTTCTAGCAGATCCTGTAGCCGTGTACAGGTTCTCTTGTTGATTTTGCTGTTTGAAAGATTTCAAAGAATCATGGTTCTGGAACCTAGTACCAATATTCTTTCTGTTTATTTTAGTTCACCATGTCTGTCTTTAGAGTTATTTCGGTTTGGTAAAACTTTTCATCATTTTCTGTTCCATGATTTGATTCCAAGACTTGAGGCGATGGAGTATTTAACTCTGCAAACATCTTGGAAGCAACCTCTCTTTCTCTCTCTTTCTCTGTCTTTCCTAATATATATACATATATGCACACACATACAAACATGCATATACACATATTACATATCTATGCTTGCATACATACATGCACACATATATACTATGTATACATAGAGTTATACATGCATATATATATAGATAGATATATAAATATATATACATACATACATGTTTATAT
>NC_068993.1:4264756-4266769 GCF_001194135.2 Octopus bimaculoides
ATATATATATATATATATATATACATATACACGCACACACACATATATATACATTTACTTGCATGCACACATGCATGCAGATGCATGTACCATATACATCCATATATGTACATACATGCATATATGTCTATATATATATACATGCACATATATATGAACATATATATACATTCATACACATACATATGAACATGCATATATATATATACACATGCATATATTCATATATACACATACATATGAACACACACACACACACACACACACACACTCACATGCAAACATGTAAGCCGCTTGATACATGTGTTAACAACCCATAACAAGCCACATTGTTAACTCATCACAGGGAAGTGAAGCTTCACAATGAAAACGCTGGGAAACATCTTAAGCCAGGGTGGATGTGTAGCTTAAAAAAAAAAAATTCACAGAATCCTGTAGATGCAAAATCTAACACAGACAAAATCTTTCACAAAACATCGGAAATATTTAAACCAGAAATTAGAAAACCAGTCAGAACACTCAGGAATTGAAACCTTAAACTCATCACTACATCAGCTGAAACAATAACTCACCTCCACAGCTGAAGAACTTAAAATACAAATCTGTTTATAATAAACACCAAATGCTAAACAGATCTTTTGTCAGAGACTTGAAGTCAGTCTGTTTTAGTTTCAATGGAAATGGTTAAATCTCTGTAAAAGACCCCCACTTTTACTGGAAGAAAAGTTGATAGCTAATGGGGGTTTATAAGAGGGCAAAATCTGAAGCAAAACAAATTAGTTGTATGAGTAGAAGAACTAAAAAAGGACTACTATGGCAAATAATTGGACAAAAACGATATGAAGTTGATAGCCCAGTACTGGAAATTGTCTTACAGATAAAGAAGAGAAAGGGACACTACCTGGGTTCAAACCCACGTGCATTTTGTTCCTTGCTTTCTTCTTTCCCTTTCTTGTCTTTTCTAGATTTTCTTTTAGTTCCTGACAAAGGACTATGCTTGAAACATTATAGTTCAGGCATGGCTGTGTGGTAAGAAGCTTGCTTCCCAACCACATGGTTCCAGGTTCAGTCCCACTCCCACTCCCACAGCACATCACTTTAGGCAGGTGTCTTCCATTATAAAACCTTAGGCTGATCAAAATCTTGTGTATGGATTTGATAGGTGTCTTGGGGAAATTTCGAACTGGGGTTCTCATTCCTAAGGTATTTTTCGATATTATTGCTATTATTATTATTATTATTATTATTATTATTATTATTCAGGTCACTGCCTGGAATCGAACTTGGAATCTTGGGGTTAGTAGATAGAAAGATAGACAGACAGCTAGCTAGATAGATAGATTGATCTTGGTGTTTACATCTGTTTACATCCGTTAATAGAAACACATACACATACACACACGCACACACACACTCATATATATGAGTGTATATGTGTGTTTGTGCCTGTGTGTGAGTGCTCGTGTGAACTAAATTACAAGTTAATAGATATATTCTGTTAGCTAATATAACATTGAAACCATTCCCTGTTAGCACATCAGTAATTTATTAATCACACAAGCTGCCAAGAATATGTTAGAGATGCAAATCATTCTATCCAATTTCACTTAAGTCCTTAGTAATAGCAGGTTCATAAGCAGGGTCTCCACGGGCTGTTGAAGAAACGACTCTGTTGCTAATGAAATCCCAAACGCTGGATTAAATTGCCGAGGAATATAAACTTTATTTAATATATATATAAATGTGTGTGCGTGACATGTGTGTGTGTGTGTGTGTGTGTGTGTGTGTGTGTGTGTGGAAGAGGGTGTAATATATTCATGTGCCAACAGTTCAGGGCAGTTAATTATTTTTCAGTTTTATGCATAGAAATGTCAGTATGTACATGTGTTGTATATTTAAATACGTGTGAGTATACCTACATACACATTCACCCTCCCATACATATACATACATGTATATACATACACACATACACACATATATATATGTATCTATATGCATATGCAAACATAT
>NC_068993.1:4267556-4270215 GCF_001194135.2 Octopus bimaculoides
AGGAGTGAAAAAACACAGGCAAGATAAAGTATTTATACTACCAAGATGCAGTTTATGGGTTCAAATACACCACAGACATTTTGTTTTTTATTCCAAATTTGGTATTTACAGTGACAATAACTCAGACTAGGAACAAATTCCTTCAACTGTATTGAAAAACATGAGTTACCAATAGCAGAGCAATAACAAACACAATGGTTGTGGAACTGTTTCCAGAGGGAAACACAATCTTTCAGGATGATAATACACCAATTCCCACAGCTAAAGTTGTTACTGAATGGCACGAGGAACATTCTAGTGAAGTTGAACATCTTATCTGGCCACCACAGTCCCCCGACCACAATATTATTGAAAATTTATGGTGCATTTTAGAAAAACAAGTAAAGAGTCGATATCCTCCACCATCATCACTACAAGAACTGGAGACTGTTTTAGCTGAAGAATGGACAAAAATTCCTTTGGAAACAATTCAAACTTTGTACGAGTCCATACCTCATAGAATTCAAGCTGTAATTATTGTTAAAGGTGGTCCTACCCCATATTAACATGGCATATATATTCCTCACCTGGATGAGATGCTAGTCCGTCACAGGATTAACTCACTTTTGCCAGCTGAGTGGACAAGAGCAACATAAAATGAAGTGTTTTGCTGAAGAACACAATGCATTGCCCAATTCAAGAATCGAAACCACATTCTTACTCTCACAAGTCCAACTCCCGAACCACTAAGCCACACACCTCCACATCTGTAAATATTACTCCAGTGGGATTTGAACATGGATATAAGAAAATAAAAATTAAATGTTTCAATAAAGTATTAAATTAAATTACTCTGCAATAATTGGGCAAGACAAAGTATTTTATTTAACAAGCTAATAAATCAACTAATTCACAAATTTTCAGCAAAATAATGTTTTGATATATAATATCAATATATATATAAACAGCTTAATTATAGATGAATATTTTATCAAAAATCTAATTAAGATGAAGGTTTAATACTCACACCTACTCATTAGGTTGCATTGATTATATATGGCAACTATTTATTAACAATATTAAATAATATATTACGTGAACCCATGAATATGAGATCTGAACAGTTAACAGTGAGTTAGTGTTATGTTGGAATAAACTTCATAAAATCAACTTAAGATGACTCCAACTACTACACTTGGACATACTTGTACTACACCGTCTCTTCAGATGACTATGCATCTAATGGGGGAAAATATGATCCTTTGCCATGCGTTATATAACAGGATACAAAATCTTGACATGAAGGGTCAGTAGGCTGTAATGTAAATATATTACATAGAATCAGGAGCACTTGAACCACCAGCAGCAGCAGCAGCAGCAGTAGTAGTAGAAAAAAGATGGAAGAGGGGGTAGTACCAACGGCAGCAGCAGTAGTGGTGGCTGTAGTAGTGGTAGAAGAAGAAGAAGAAGAAGAAGAAGAAGAAAGAGGGGGTAGTACCAACAGTGGCAGTAGTAGTGGTGGCTGTAGTAGTAGTAGTTGTTGTTGTTGCTGTAGAAATAACTGTAGCAGCAATTTCAGTGGCAGTGGTGCATGTAGAGGTGGTGACAATAATGGTGGTGGTGGTGGTGTTGATGGTGGTGGTGTTGATTGTGGTGGTCGTCGCAGTGGTGGTGTGCTGGCAGCAGTGACAGTTCCTGAAGAAAAAAAAAAAATGGAAAACTACCCAAATGTTTCTAATAGAATATTTTCTTTAGGCAGAATCATTTCTGTGAATTAAGATTTCTCACATTGGTCATTAAAACAATATTAATTTCCATTACCAATTGCAGAAAGAAAAACAGAAACAAAAAGAACAAAAAAAAAACAAAAAAGAAAAAGATAATATAAGACCAAACAAAACAAAAAAAAATCCAAACAAAAACTGAAAGAAACAAAAACTAAAGAATGAATATCTCTTTGTTTGAGTATTTTGAGGAGGTGATAGAAGTGCGTGTACACAGTGGGTGGTATTCTCTATTTTTCTCCTTAAGGAATTACCTAAAATAAATGCTATCCTGATACCATTTTGGTAAAAATTATTCCTTCAATTTCCAAGAAGCATTGATAACTTGAGTCACATGAAAAAAAAAATATTTCCAATGGATTTTCAAGGAGAAGCACGGCATTGTTTATTGTAAAGTTAGTTGTAGAAACAAAGTGTTTGTTTGTGTTTTATTAATTTTATTAATTGGTGTGTTGAGGGTCCTTCAATTAATTTTTTATTCTCTGAATCTCTATTGACAAAAATAACTTGCCCATGTGTTAATTGTTTAACTGATTAAAAATTAATGGCCTGCTAATTGATTCAGACAAAAGATTTTCCCATGAAAAGGTTAAATGATAGCACTTGCTTCATATGTCACTGTTGGGTGTGAGTGCATGTGTGAACGTGCATGTGTGAACGTGCATGTGTGAACGTGCGTGTGTGTGTGTGTGTGTGTATGGGTGTATGCGTGTGTGTATGCAAAAGTGCATGTATGTGTGGCATCATGCATATGCATGTGTGTATGTGTTGGCATGTGTTTAAGTGTATGCATATGTGTACTTATGCGAAGGGATACATGCAGGTGTGCGTGTATATGAAAATGTATGTATGTGTGAGTGTGTGTATGTGAGAATGTGTTTGAAGTGTGCAAGTGT
>NC_068993.1:4271051-4272209 GCF_001194135.2 Octopus bimaculoides
TATATATATATATATATATATATATATATATATATCACCTTGATCATCATCATCATCATCATCATCATCATCACTTACCGTCTGCTTTCCATGCTGGCATGGATTGGATGGTTTGACAGAAGCTAGTAAGAGAGAGAGAGATCTTAGCAATTTAAAAACTTTGAGAGAACATGAAATAACTCTTTGTTGGAACTGTGAATCTCAAAGCAGATAAAGGTATAAATAACAGCATGTAAATATCAGGTAATCCAGAGGGTTTTTAAGTCAAACTGCTTTGGGATTTACCATTCCTAAAAAAATTAGACAGCCAGATTGACAGACAGACAGACAGACAGACAGGAAGATAGCTAGATACATACATACATACATACATGAATAGATAGATAAAAGTGCCTGTGTGCTACCATGTAAAAGTGCCTGTGTGGGGCCAGGTAAAAGCACCCGAGTAGTGCCACATAATAGCACCCAGCATACTCTGTAAAGTGGTGGGCATTAGGAAGAGCGTCCAGCTGTAGAAACCAAACGAAATGAGATTGGAATCTGGTGCAGCCATCCATCTTGCCAGCTTCTATCAAACCATCCAACCCTGGCCCCTATGAGCCAGGCATGACCCAAGAAGGGACAAACAACAACTATAGACACACAAGTCCTGAGATTTTGGTGAAGAGGGATTTGTGGATTACATCAACTCCAGTGATCAACTTGTATTTTTTTTATTGGTTTTGAAAGGATGAAAAGCAAAGTCGACCTTAGTAGAATTTGAACCCAGAACACAAACACAGACAGAATGCCACAAAGCACTTTGTCCTGTGTGTTTATGATTCTGCTGCTTACCACCTTAAATCTACTAATAATGGTAATTTCTATCATTTGTTTCGAATCCCAGTTTACCAATGGTTTAATTTTGTAACCACCTCCCTGGTTTGACTCCGTCCCCTAACCCCTCTCACCCCAAAATTCCAAATTTTCTTCTGTCTCTCAGAAACCCTGTTAATATGGAAACTTGACCCTTAGCATTGATCCGATACCCTTGTCCCTAGACCCTAGGTTTTCTTCTCTCTTTTAGAAAACCCCTTTTTTCTTTTCTAAAGGAACCAAATCCTAGATTTCATCCAGACCCCTTGTCCCAGTTTTTACCACAGTTTACTTAGTCGACTA
>NC_068993.1:4272305-4273172 GCF_001194135.2 Octopus bimaculoides
GTTGTTTCATCATCGGTTCTGCCTTCCATTACTTGCTGATTCTTTGATCCTTCACAAATGGAAAAATATTAAATATTTATTCTATTGTTTTTATGAATATGTTTATTTTGTGTGATGCTTGCGCTTGTATGTGAGTGTGCATGTGAGTCTCTGTGTATGTGCTTGCATGTGTATATGTGTGTATATGTATGCACTTATGCTTATATGCGTATGCTTCACATTAAGTGTGCGTACACTTGTTATGTGCATGTGCACAGGTGTGTATGTGTGTCTGATGTATTATGACTGTGTGATGTTATTTGCGTTACGCATGTGCGATGTTTTATAGGTCTCCACGTGAGGCTTTGTGTGTATACATGTCTATGTGTGTCTATAACACTATATGATTATGTGCTGTGTGTGAGTGTATATGCTATTTGTGTGTCGTATGTGTGTGTTTCCATATGCTTGCTTGCGTATGCGTATCCATGAGTGTCTGTGATAAAAGAGCCTCTGTATGTAAATGCATGTGTATGTAAATGCGTATGTTACTCCCTGTGTATATGTGTGCATGTATGCGTGTGTGTGTGTACATGTACAGTAACTGTTAGTATATGTATAAGTGTGTATATGTGTGTTTCTTTGCCCGCGTGTCTAAAGCTCTGTACGATTATATTTGTAAATGAGTGGGTAAGACATGTATGTGTTTAGTGTTTGCTTCCAAAGGTCTGTTTGCATATGTGTGAGAGCCCCTCTTTGTGTGTGTGTGTGTGTGTGTGTGTGTTTGTTTGTGTGTGTGTGTGTGTGTGTGTGTGTGTTTGTTTGCGTGTGTGTGTGTGTGTGTGTGTGTGTGTGTGTGTGTGTATAGTCACTTGCTAATGTATATGT
>NC_068993.1:4273182-4274079 GCF_001194135.2 Octopus bimaculoides
CATATATGTATGTGTATATATATGTGTGTGTGTGTATAGTCACTTGCTAATGTATATGTACATGTCCCTATAAATATGTGTATATATGTCTATGTGGTTCATGTGTGTTTGTTTACAGACATATGTGTGTATATGTGTGTGGTGCATATGTTTGCATACATGAATTCATATGTGTGTATGTATGCATGGTTGTGTGTATATGCATCCATGCATATGTATGTGTGTTTGTGTCCATATGTATGTGTATATTTATAAGTGTGTATATATGTGTATGTATGTGCATGTATGTATATGTTTGAATGTGTGTATATATATGTGTGCATGTGTGTGCATGTGTGAGTGAGTGCTGTGTTTAAAATACTGATATTCGCAAAAAAACATCCTCTGAATTATCAATAAGTTAACAAGAGAAATCGATGATTGATTTTTTATTGATAATCATTGGTAGGAGGTGTAATATTCTGATGAGTAGAAGGGTGAGGATTGGTACAGAGATGGGCTGAAGCAATGTAATGCCAAACAGAATATTCAGAACTTGTCTGTCTTCACTGTTAATTACATTTTGTTTTGAGTTCAATTCCCACTGGACCATCTCCACATTGATTTTCTTCCCCCATGGGTTGTTCAGTACCAGTTGCATATTGGGGTAAATTCAGAAACAGTAAACTGCTGAAATGGATATATCTAACAGGGATGGGGGTGAGTGGAAGAAAAGAAGTGAAGAGGAAGAGGTGGAGATGAGTCAGGGGTGCAGAGGAAGAGGTGGAGGGAAAGAAGAAGAAGAAGAAGAAGAAGAAGAAGAAGAAGAAGAAGAAGAAGAAGAAGAAGAAGAAGAAGAAGAATGAACACGAGGAAGAAAGAGAGAGAGAGTGAGCGTAGAATAAAGGGGGAGGTTGG
>NC_068993.1:4274089-4277082 GCF_001194135.2 Octopus bimaculoides
AGATAGATATATAGATTCACAGGCAGACAGGTAACAGGAGAGAAATAGATAGACAGACAGATATAGATTGATAGATAGATAGATAGATAGATAGATAGATAGATAGATAGATAGATAGATGGAAAGGTAAGCAGATAGGTAAATAGTTATAGGTGAACAGATATATAGACACTTCTTACCTAAATGCATATACACATACATATACATACATACAGACAGACAGACATACATACATACATACAAGCCATAACCACTCGTAATAAAAAGGAAGTGCCAGTGGAATGTTCCAGTGGAAACAAAATGTAAGCATAATAGACCTGACATAGTGATTTGGGATAGAGAAGAGAAAATGTGTACAGTTGAGGAAATTTCCTGAACTATTGAGAAATTTGCAGTTATTCTATCCAGATTACAAGTTCTGGTTTATGCCTGTAATTATTGGGACACTGGGATATGTAACACTGCCTAAGTACAATCTTGAGAAACTAGGTGTCTCAAAACCAAAAAGGAGAAAGCTGATTTGAAGATTACAGATCCAAGCCATCACTGAAACTGTAAAAATCTGTAAAACTTTCCAGAAGTTTATCATTTAAATATATATGAGCATGTCTAGATCTGTGAGTATATGCATGAGAAGACAAACACAAAACAAAACATACACATCTGGACTTGTATATACACATACAAACAAAAAGACCTTGTTGTTGATGTTGAAATTCCAAGGAAGGAGCCTTGGATCTAGGTTAGAAACCAGTTCTTTCATTATTGGCAAGAAATCTTGAAATAAAACTGAACAACCACATACACACTTACATGCATGGAGAGAGAGAGAGTAGAATGCATGTATGCATGCATTGTTGGATGGAGGGACAGAGAGACAAATAGACGAATAGTAAGACAGACAAACCGGCAAACAGATAGATACACAGAGAGTTATACTGACAGGGCAGTATAAAGACAGACAGACAGACAGACAGACAGACAGACAGACAGACAGATAGACAGGTATCTGACTTGCTTAAACCAGAATATTTTTAATAGATGCTACAGTCTTAAAACTGTCTGTACAAATTTGCAAACCAATTTCTGTCTTCTTATAGAGCCTAGATCTCTTGATGCACATAGCACCAATTCTAATGACTCAATCACGCAAAATCTACAACTAATTTATTTCATAAGACCTTTATTTCATATGGAATCTTCAAGCTATATTATATCAGGTTCTCATTGTTTCCTTGCATTCTTTAGACAGAGTAGCCATGAAGATTCCAAAACTAATTCTTCTAAAAATATCATAAGAAAAGCTTTGCTCATTTGTTTAAAACGTGTCTGCAATTAATGCCGATTTCACAATGCCACATATATGCCATGAGAATATATCGCTTCTTAATAATATATCTTACTGTGCTGAAAATCCATGAGAATATTTGGTCAGCTTTATTAGGATCTGTGTATAATGAGAATAGCAATACATTTAATGACTTTACGTATTTTATGAAATGAATACGAATGCTTCCACCGTTTTATCCTCATCACGGGAACCATAACGAATATAGAATTTATTCAGCAATATAATAATTTGGAAGATACCGAACAGAATTCTAGAACAATTTATATGCTAGGATGAGAAACTATGAAGAGATATTGATTAGGAAAAAAGAAATTCTAGGTTCAAATCTTAGTCTATTTCTCAGCAGATAACAATTATTTGAGTTTAAATTTTTTTGAGTTTTAAGGCGGTGAGCTGGCAGAAACGTTAGCACACAGGGCGAAATGCTTAGAGGTATTTCGTCTGTCTTTACATTCTGAGTTCAAATTCCACCGAGGTTGACTTTACCTTTCATCCATTCGGGGTTGATAAATTAAGTACCAGTTGCATACTGAGGTGGATCTAATCAACTGGCCCTCACCCCAAAAATTTTGGGCCTTGTGTCTAGAGTAGAAAAGTATTTTTTGGAATTTTTTGAAGGGGTTTCTTTTTCTATTATGATATCTTTGATCTTTTACTTATTTCAGTCATTAGACTGCAGCCATGCTTTCAAGTGTTTTAGTGTAACAAATTAACTCCAATACCTATTTTTTACCTTTTTTTAAAAAAACCTGGTACTTATTTGATCAATCACTCATGCCGAACTGCTAAGTCATGGGGATGCAAAGAAACCAACACCAGTTGTCAAGCAGTGATGGAGGACAAACACAAGAGCACACACACACACACATATGTGCACACACATATATGATGGGCTTCTTTCTGTTGCTGTCTACCAAATCCCTTCACAAGACTGGTTGAACTGGGGCTATAGCAGAAAACCCTTGCCCAAGATACCACACAGCAGGACTGAACCTGGAACCATGTGACTGGGAAGCAAACTTTGGATAGCTCTTTCAGTGATGATGATGATGATGATGATGATGATGATGATGACAATGATGACAGCGATGACAGCTACGACAGTGATAACAATATAACTGGCATTCATTTCTATTCACCCAGAATAATAAATAATACAGTTTATTCACGCAACATTTGTACTCAAAAGCTTAATAACTGTATCATAGTATTTTGTTCTGTGTCCATTGTTCTTTGATGATGAATTAAATAATAATAAGTTATGTAATATCTCTCTCTCTGTCTATCTCTCTCTCTTTCTCTATCTCTCCCTCTCTCTCTCTATCTCCCACCTTCTCTCTCTCTCTCATACGTGCAGTAACAGTAAATATTTATATTGTAATATATATACATGTGTGTATATATACATGTGTGTAAATATGTATAGGTATGTCCTGATTAACATTTGTTGTTCCATCCATATTTGTGTGTGTGTGTGTGTGTGTGTGTGTGTGTGTGTGTGTGTTTCTTGTTGCTTTGTGTATAAGTTGTCACAAGGAAGTAGTTAAAAGTTTAGCACAGTCGCAGGTCTCTTTATCACTCTGAAATTTCGTTCTGGGCACAGCTACAGGTAAACCAGTTTGCTGCTGCTGCTGCTGCTGCT
>NC_068993.1:4277305-4278542 GCF_001194135.2 Octopus bimaculoides
TTTAATAATTATGATCAGCATGATGGTAATCGGGTAACAGAACCGTTATCGTGTCCGGCAAACTGCTCAGTGGCAATTTCATCCATCTTTATGTTCTGGGTTCAAATTCAGCGAAGGTTGGCTTTGTTTTTCATTATTTCAGGGTCGATAAAATGAGTACCAGTTGAGCACTGGGAGTTGATGTAAACAATTTATCCCCTCTCTGGAACGACTGGCCTCGTGCCAAAATCTGGAACCAATAATTATGTTCCTTGTTTTCGAAGCAGATCAATATTTCTGATCAGGTATCAGATCAAAACTCTCCCAGTCTTTTATTTGAATAATCAAGGTACAACTGTATCGTGACTAAACAGCAGTGATCACAAAATGACAAATAATTTTTCTTTGCAGAGACACAAGCCCACTGATTCATAAGAAAAACTAGGGAAACAAGATTATGAGATGTTCATGCATTTCTCAAGCTGTTAGTAAAAATTAATAAAATGTAAAGAACGGAAATAGAACTCAGTGAAAATCGAAACCTGAGTCTCAGAGATTATTCACCAATAATTTATCACTTCTATTCTATAGAAATGGTCACATATTTTACCAAACTGCAGTTCGCACGTATTGTTTTAGATGAAAAGTGCTTTGTTTATATACAAAAGAGCCTCCTAATGGAATATAGAGCACCGACCATTCCAGCCAAACCTCCACTAGGAAATACTGAAATATTTCCTTAGTATTTTTTGTTTCTCTCCTTTCTTTGTATTTTTCTTGTTGTTTTTTAAATCGCAAACAACAGAAAATATGGTTTTATTTGGAATAATATTTCATACGGTATCTTTTCTGTTAATTATTATTCCGTCATAAATATCTTTTATTTGGTAATTCCTAGGAGATTAATGTGTTGCTTTGCCAATTGTTATTTATTTATTTTTATTTTTATTATTATTTTTTTTTATTTTTGGTCTCTTACTACCCCTGTGTTTGTTTTTATGTATTATTTTTTTAGTTTTGGTTTTGCTTCCTCCTTTCTTTTCCTTCTTTTGGTAAATGCGACAGTAATGTTGGAGAGCTAAAAAATAAATAAATAAGACAAAAATTTCCTGAAGGGGTAAAACAAAAAAAAAATGAAAATAAGTAAAAATACAAACTCCTCTCTGAGCTTTTAACCACAAACAATGCGTATCTATTCTCCATTTCATAAGTGACCTGTGTATTGTTTCTATAATGCATTTTTGGAATCATGTTGAAT
>NC_068993.1:4280265-4282399 GCF_001194135.2 Octopus bimaculoides
ACATAAAACAACGTAATATATACGTAGAATAAAATTAAATAATTAAAGAATTGGGGATTGTAGAAGTTGATTAAACAAACTAGAATACAGTTTAATTGAATAATAACATATAAAAGATTATTCAAAATAAGAAACATTAAAATGTAGAATTTGCTTAAACAAACAGGAATAGAGAATGGGTGAATAAAAGTATTGAATTCTTGAATAGAGTTATCAAATTGTAGAATTTGATTAAATGAAGAACACTGACTTTGGATTTGTAGAATTTGATTAAATGAAGAACACTGACTTTGGATTTGTAGAATTTGATTAAATGAGCAAAAATAGAGAATGTTTAAATAATGAATAAAGAGTTATGATAGATAGTGAATTGTAAAATGTGATTAAGCAAGCAAGAATAAAGAATTAGGAATTGTAGCATTTGAGTGAACAAGTAAGAATAAAGAATGGTTGAATAATAAATAAAAGGTTATTAATGATATTGGATTGTAGAATTTTTGTTAAGGAAACGGGAATAAAGAATTGGGAGTTGTAGACTTTGATTACACAAAAATGCAGAATAATTGAATGACCATATATAAAAGTTCAAACACATAGTGTTCCCTGGTAGGGGGATAATCTCTTCTGGATTAACTTAGATGGTGGCAGATTTGAAAGTTTGGAATTTACATCACAGAGTAAATAGGGTGTACACAGAACACACATTTAATATTTTTTCTACAGGTTGTAAAGTTCACAAAGTCATGGGCAGCCATATTTAGCACCATTTTATCCTTGTTTGGAATTATCAGCATGATATGAAGCTAATAGCCAATGTGAATGTTGGTTGGTTAATTACTCCAGTCATGCTTTACATCATATAGAGACAGGGGTAGAAAGAATAAAAGAGACACAGAGCGACAACACAAGAGGTGTGAGATGAATGCACATACTAGACTTGGTGGTAGTAAAGGAGTGCTCCATACACACACAGTGAGAGAGAAAGTGTCAGAGGGAAAGACAAGGCGAAGGAATAAATGATGAAAAAGCTTTGGAAGGAGTTCAGATTTTGTAGAGATAGGTTTGCAATGGAATAAATTACAATTATGTCAATGAAATGTAGAAAAATAATTACATATAACATATTTATTGTAAATACGGCACTCCATTGGATACAACGCTATGGATTCCAGATGATTCAGTCAATGGAACAGCCTACTTATGAAATAATTGTGCAAGTGGATGAGTACTCCACAGACACGTGTACCCTTAATGTAGATCTCAGGGAGATTCAGCATGACACAAAGTGTGACAAGGCTGGCTTTTTGAAATACAGGTACTACTCATTTTTGCCAGTGGAGTGGACAGGAGCAACGTGGAATAAAGTGTCTGGCCCAAGTGAAGTGCCACCAGGAATCGTGCCACTAGGAATCAAACTTGCAACCTTACAATCGTGAGGGAATACCTTTAACCATGAAGCCATGCACCTTGTAAATAGACAAATGAAAAATATGTAATAGACTTACGTCTCTCTCTTGTGCTAGACTTTGAAACCAGTGTTTGGTAAATGTAACTAGCATTAGTAGTAACAGTTGTTTAGTACAAGTATTTATTAGTTCAGAAGAACCTTGCAGTACGAATGCCCCACTGTACCAGTAATTTGCTCTACGAGCTAAGACTCATGTGAATTTTTGTCTTGAACTACGAGCAGAAATCTGCTGTACGAGCACACATGTCATACCATCTTTATGGTAATTCTGTTAATAAAACCCGTTTACATATTTCTTTTGCATTCTCTGTTTTATAATTGTTATTTTACCTGTAACTACACCTTTTCTGTTTTAAAACCCATCAACAATTATTTTTGAGTGGTTTTTGCAGGGCTGAAACGGATTAATTTTAGTTAATTTCAAAGGGGAAAATTGATTTGTAAAACGAGTAAATCGTAAAACGAGCTGTCTTGGAGCAAATTAAACTCGTACTGTGAGGTATAATTGTATTGGTATTGTTAGAGAAGAGATAATGGAGAGAATGGAAGTGTTATTGTAATTGGTATAAAGGTGATGAAACAGAGTTACCTTAGCAGAGCTGTGTTACAGTCCACATGTCTATGGAGTGAGAGAGAGAGAGAGAGAGAGAGAGAGAGAGAGAGAGA